>NC_044982.1:137575100-137764006 GCF_008728515.1 Papio anubis
GGGGGGAGGGGGGAGGGATTGCATTGGGAGTTATACCTGATGTAAATGACGAGTTGATGGGTGCAGCCGACTAACATGGCACAAGTATACATATGTAACAAACCTGCATGTTATGCACATGTACCCTACAACTTAAAGTATAATAATAATAAATAAATTAAAAAAAAAAAGACATAATACAGTAAGATATAAATAGAAACAACAAAAAGTTAAAAAGTGGGGGGACAAATTTAAAACATTGAGTTTTTATTAGTTTGTTTATGGAAATAGTGTTATGTTGTTACCAGGTTAAAATATGGGTCTTAAAATAGTATTTGCAAGCCTCATGGTAACCTCAAACCAAAAAACACACAGTAGATACACAAAAAATACAAAGCAAGAAACTAAAGCATGTCACCAGAGAAAAATCACTTTCACTACAGGAAGACAGGAACAAAGAAAGAAGGAAGAGAAGATCACAGAACAACAAGAAAATAAATAACAAAATCACAGAAGTAAGCCCTTATCAATAATAATATTGAGTGTAAGTGGACTAAACTCTAATTCAAAGACTGGCTGAATGGATGAAAAAACAAGACTCATTGTTCTATTGCTGACAAAAAACATACTTCACCTATAAAGATACACATAGACTGAAAATAAAGGTATGAAGAAAGATACTCTATGCCAATGGAAACCAAAAAGGAGGAGTTGCTATACTTATATCAGACAAAATAGACTTAAATGCAGAAACTGTAAGAAGAAACAAAGAAGGTTATTATATAATAATAAAGGGGTCAATTCAGCAAGAGGATATAACAATGGAAAAATATATGTGCAAATCAATAACGAGAAGAAATTTGGAAAGCAAACACGTGGAAATTAAACAATATGCTCCTAATGACCAGTGGATCAATGAAGAAATTAAGAAAGAATTTGAAAAATCTCTTTAAACAAATGATTATGGAAACACAACATGCCAAAATCTATGGAATAGAGTGAAAGCAGTACTAAAAGGCATATTTATAGCTGTAAGTGCCTACATCAATAAAGAACAACTTAAAAGAAACAGTCTCACCATGTGTCTTAAATAATTAGAAAAGCAAGAGCAAACCAAACCCAAAATTAGTAGAAGAAAAGAAATAATAAAGATCAGAGCAGAAGTAAATGAGATTGAAATGAAAACAACTGATAAGAAAGATCAATAAAACAAGTTTGTTTTCTGAAAAGTTAGAAAAAATTGACAAATCATTAGCCAAACTAAGTAAAAAAGGCAAGATACAAATGAAATCAGAAATGAAAAAGGAGACATTGCAACTGATACTGCAGAAAGTCAAGGAATTATTAGTCGCTACCATGAGCAACTGTATGCCAATAAATTAGAAAATCTAGAAGAAATTGACAGAGTTCTAAATATTGCCACCTCCCAAGATTGAACCAGGAACAAATTCAAATTCTGAACAAACAAAGTAATGAGATCAAAGCCATATTAAAAAGTATCCCAGTAAGGAAAAGCCCAGGACTTGCTGGCTTCACTGCTGAATTCTACCAAACATTCCAAGAAGAACTAATACGAATTCTACTCAAACTATTTCAAAGAAAAAGAGGAGGAGGGAATACTCCCAAACTCATTCTACAAGGCAGTATTATTTGGATACCAAAACTAGACAAAGGCACATCAAGAAAAGAAAAGAAAACCACAGACCAGTATCAGTGATGGATATTGATGCGAAAATCCTCAACAAGATACCGCAAACCGAATTCAACAATACATTAGAAGGATCATTCATCAATACCAAGTGGCATTTATTCCTGAAGTGGAAGGATGGTTCAACATATGCAAATCAATCAGTGTGATACATCATATGTGGTGTGGTGAAAAGGGAGCACTTTTACACTGCTGGTGGTAATGTAAACTAATAAAACAACTATGGAAAACAGTATGGGATTCCTTAAAGAACTAAAAGTAGAACTACTGTTTGATCCAGCAATACCACTACTGGGTATCTACTTAGAGGAAAAGAAGACATTATATGGAAAAGTCACTTGCACACGCATATTTATAGCAGCACAATTTGCAATTGCAAATATATGAAACCAGCCTAAATGCTTACCAACCAACAAGTGGATAAAGAAAATGTGGTGTGTGTGTGTGTGTGTGTATATATATATATATATATATGAATACTACTCAACCATTAAAAGGAATGAAATAATGGCATTCACAGCAACCTGGATGGAGCTTGGGACAATTATTCTAAGTGGAGTAACTCAAGAATGGAAAGCCAGGCATCATATGGTCTCACTTATACGCGAGAGCTAAGCTATGAGAATGCAGAGGCATGCATATAATGGACTTTGGGGACTCAGGGGAAAGGATGGGAGGGGGATCGGAATGGGAGGGACATGAGGGATAAAAGCCTACAAATTGGGTACAGTGTGCATTGCTCAGGTGATGAGTGCATCAAAATCTCAGAAATCACCACTGAAGAACTTTTCCGTGCAATCAGACACCACCTGTTCCCCAAAAACTATTGAAATCAAAATAAATTTTTAAAACAACAACAACAATCCAACCCAATAATTTCATCATCTTCTCCCTCCACTGCCTGTGACTCAGACTTACTTTCTCAATAAATTGTACTAGTGTTTATAAAAAGAAATAATCTGTTCACAAAACCTCCTTAACGTGCAATTTGACTATATAAGAAACCTGCACATGTACCCTTGAAGATAAAATGAAAGTTAAAAATATTAAATAAGTGTGTAACTAGTTTTAAAAACTAAAATTTAAAATCATAAGGAAACCAAAGAAATTTAATTTCCAGGTGGTTGGAGGGAGTGGAGAGGGTGGCATTGCTCCTTACTGAAACATATTCCAGTTCAAATTTAGCTATCAGGCATAGTGATGTACATTAATTTATATAAATGTGATTTTAGAATTTAAAAAATGGCGAATTTTTATTTGGTTAATTGTAAGGCAAATTTAAAAAATAATAATTTCTTTGGCAGCTGACATATATTAAAATTTAAAAATATAAAATTAATTTGATACGATTTTATTTTGGTAGATATATCCTGATTGTTTGGCACAAGCCATATATGCAACATTCCATGAAGCATTTCCAGAATCTAGTTACCTCTTTAATGATGAATTTAAAGAAGATCTAGGGAATACCATTTTTCTTTGGTGTTCAGGTATGAATATATCATTTAAATATTGATCATTGTTTTGGTTTTTAAAATTTTGGGGTTGCAGTATTTTATTTATTCCATCCAAAAATATTGGTAGTTCTTTTTCTCACAAAGCGTGCCATAGCAATACCCATGTGTTAAAATAAATGTTCTTTACTTTCTTCTGAAAATTTCATTTTACCATAATTAATTACTTATTAAATTTAGAAGCCAATATCTTATAAGCAATGGAATTATTATGGAAATATTATGGAAAATTGTTATGGAAATGTCACAGAAATAAAGTCATACCATGTATGTACTATATTTGGACCATACATGTTTTAAACTGCTTTTAGAATACTACTTATATTTAATTAGCAAATAATATTATTTAGGAAAAAATCTAGAAATTATTTAATTTCTCAGAGAACATTAATCAAGGAAAACCTGTTTTTTAATCACTGTGTAGGTGAAAATGGTAGGATTGAAAAGCTAAAGGAAAGTAAAACTCAATCCTAGAACATTTATCAAGAGATTTAAGTACTAGGGTTTAAAACTAAGGTTGAGAAATACAGTTTCATGTTCCTGGAATGACCTCCTGGCATTTTTTAATAAGGTTATTATTACTAACCACCAGAAGCTATTAACTGTTTTCACATAGTTCTTGTAAATATTTCTATCTAAATGTTATCTAATTTTTAAAACTGCTTAATGTCAGTTTTTACTAACCAAATCACTTTTATAAGAAAATGTTTTATACCTTATGGAGGGAGGCTTTGAGAGGTAAAGACTTGAAAATAACCCTGAGAAACCACCTATGAATACACACAGGTAAGAATCTCCTGCTAGTTATATAAAAAATCAAATTAATTCAAACATAAGAAACAAAAACGAAATGACCACAGCATTCATACAAAGATACTATAAGAAAAGAACATGATGAAGGGTAGAATAATGTTCTACAGACCTATTATGAACTGAATTGTATCTTCCCCAAAATTCATATGTTGAAGTAAATTCCTAATCTCTACTACACTTCACAATGTGACTGTATTTGGAGGTGTGATCTTTAAAGAAGTAATTAAGGTTAAATGGCATTACATGGGTGGGCTCTAATCCAATATGATTGGTGTCCTTATAAGAAGTGGGAGAGATAAATGATATGAGCAACATGGTGGATTAGGTTATATCAGCTTTTATCTCTCTCACGCACACACACAAAATAGTTAGACTGCTACCCATGAACAAAAATAGTCCTAGAAGGGCTTAAACATCATGTTTAAAACCTACAGCAATATAGTACAGCAAAACCCAATAATTGCACAGAAAGGATTTCTGGGGAGATTGACATATGTGAGACATCTGGATACAGCTAGGAACAAAGAAAGGTGGAGAATATCAGAATCAGTCATGAGGCAGGTACCATTCTGGTCTCCAGTGGCCTGCTCTGCAAAGGATCCTAGCAGCCTTTTCTACTAAGGACTTCAACAGTTCCTGAGGCAGCCACACACTCCCTGCAGCTTTCACATCAGATGTCCCCTTAGTGTTCATCCTTTTTGTCTTGAGGACACTGCTGGCTCTTGCCACTGAGGTGGTTAACCAACAGCCATTGCTGTTTTGACCTCCTGGAGAGAGAGAGAGAGACACTGCTGTGCTCCAACCTCAATAAGAAGCCACTGTTGTGCTACCCAAGGCTACTCGCATCCAAAACCATGCATGCCACAGACTCCAGAGCCACAGACACCCTTTGCATACCCACATTCTAGGCCTCAGCTTTGTTGCAGGAGCATGCATGTCCATGTTTCATATTCCAAAGTCATTTCCACAACAAGCTAGCCTGCATCTGGGACCATGGAACCACTTTTACTCCACACATGTCTGCACTTTAAACTCTAGCTCTACAGCTGCTCTACAAACACCTCATATGGACACCAGAGCCACTGCTGCAGCAGCTGCATCTGCATTGTGGACTCGAGAGCAACAGTAAATGTGCACATGCCCATGCTCTGGACCCCAGATCCCAGGGCAAACACCTGCACCCATGACACTGGACCCACTGCAACACCACCTCGGATTCCTGAGCTCTGCATGGATTTATTCTCCAGACCTCATTTTCTCGTTTCTCCAAAAGTTCACATGCCTCACACACCATTATTAATCCTGCTACAAAGGAACCTGCACCACAGGCACCAATGTCCCTACTGCCCCAGACCCTGGAGCCACTGACTCTTCATGTGTATTCATACTCCAAATCCTGGCACCATGGCCACTTTGTGGGCACTGGGCATCAGACACTGATGCCACCACCACCACCACGAGGATGCCCACAAACTGAACCTGGCATTTTTAGGAATATCTGTGGGCATGAATTCCACTATGGGAGAAAAAGAGATTAGTAATATCCCAGCAGCCTTTCTAACTGAAGACCCTAACAACCCTCACAGCCATCGCAAACACCGCTAGCCTTGGCGACTGAGGATGCTGCAATTTTCACTGACGCTGACTTCATCTGACAGAGCTGCATGCGGAGTGTAAGCTGTTGCATGCTCACCAAGCCAGAAACATGACACCTCACCTAGCCAATGCCTTCACATCCACCTATAGTTGAAGCTCTTTCCCCACCAAAACCAACATGTAAATTCTGGAAGAGGTGACTGCACCATCAAATGTGCAGACATTAATGCAAAGCAAAAAGAAACAAGGAAAACAAAGAAACATGATACCAGCAACAGAATGCAATAATTTTCTAGTAACCCAAAATAAATGGATACTCAATAATTTCCTGATAAAGAATTCAAAATAATTGCTTTAAGGAAACTAAGTGAACTAAAAGAAAACACAGATAGACAACTAAACAATAGAAAAAGATACTTGAACAAAATGAGATCAATAAAGAAATAGGAATTAAAAAAACCGGAACTCTGGAGCTTAAGAATACAGTGAATGAAATAAAAAATGCAATAGACAGTGTCAACAGCAGACTTGATCAAGCAGAAGAAAGAATCTGTGAACTCTAAGACAGGTCAATTGAAAGTATCCAGTTAGAGGAGCAAAGGAAAAAAGAATGAAGAAAGGCTACAGGGTTTATAGGAAACCATTGAAAGAGTTAAATTTTACATTGCAACATTTTTAGATGAAAAGAGAGAAAGGGGCAGGACCTGAAGCCTTGACCCACTGGAGCATTTGCACCCCCTGGTACCCAAAGTGAAACAGCACCCCACCCCTTGGGGACCCAAAGTCTCAGCCTACCAGAGCATCCTCCTTCTCCAGTGCCAAAGCTGAGACAATGCTCCACCTTCCAGGGACCCTAAGCTTAGGTCCCCCAGAGCAGTTGTGCCTTCTGGGGCCAAACTGATGAAGTGCTCCATGTTCCACGGAATCAGAAGCTTGGCTGAGCTGTTCTTGTCATCTTCATGTTAAGTAGGCTGAGGAAAAGGAGGAAAAAGAGGGATTGGTCTTGGCGGTGGTAGAGGCAGATGAAAATCCATATGTAAGTGAACCCAAGTACTTCAATTTATATTCTTCAGGTGTCAACTGCATAATCAGACTCTCTCCTGACTTGCAAAGTTTTTGTTGAAAAATCCACTGAAAGCCACCACTTTCCCTTGTATGTGAGGAACTTTCTTTCCCTTATTGCTTTCAAAATTTTTTGTCCATGATTTTTTTATTAACAGTGCAATTTTATTGACTAGTACCTTCATGTTGTACATTAGATCTTTAGACTAGTTCATCCTACATATGTGCTCCTTCATAACCTCTAACCTATATCTTCCCACTCATGCTCTACCCCACCCACCTTGCCTGGTCCCAGTAACCAATGTTTTATTCTTTATTTCTGTATCTTTGATTTTTCTTATTTTCCAAATATCAGTGAGATCATGAAATATTTTTATTTCTGTGTCTGGCTAATTTCACTGGATTATTCCTTCCAGGTTCTACATTGTGGGGCAAATGACAGGATCTCCGTTTTTAAAATGCAGAATAATATTCTGTTTTACATATACACCAAAATATTTTTATCCATTCATTAATCAGTAAGCACTTAGGCTGTTTCTATACCTTGGCTATTGTGAAGAATGCTGCAATGAACATGGGAGTGCAGATACCCTTATGATGTGGTGATTTCATTTCCTTTGAGTAATATACCCAAAAGTGAGATTGCTGGGTCACATGGTAGTTCTGTTTTAAATTTCTTTAGGAACTCTCATACTGTTTTCCTCAATAGCTACATCAGTCTACATTCTTACCAATAGTGTACAAGGGTTCCCATTTATGCACACGCTTACCAAATTTGTTTGTCTCTTGAATTTTTTTTTTTTTTTTTGAGACAGAGTCTCGCTCTGTCGCCCAGGCTGGAGTGAAGGGCGGGATGTCGGCTCACTGCAAGCTCCGCCTCCCGAGTTTATGCCATTCTCCTGCCTCAGCCTCCCGAGTAGCTGGGACTACAGGCGCCTGCCACCACGCCTGGCTAGTTGTTTGTTTTTGGTTTTTTTTTTTTTGTATTTTTTTAGTAGAGACGGGGTTTCACCGTGTTAGCCAGGATGGTCTCGATCTCTTGACCTCGTGATCCGCCTGTCTCGGCCTCCCAAAGTGCTGGGATTACAGGCTTGAGCCACCGCACCCGGCCTCTTGACTTCTTAATAGCCATTCTATGTGAGGTAATATTCATAGTGGTTTTAATTTGCATTTCCCTAAAAATTAATGATGTTGAGCACCTTTTCATATACCTGCATGTATTTTCATATATTTCTATGTCTTCTTTGAAGGAATATCTATTCACGTCACTGGCTTGTTAATTGGGTTGTTTTCTACTTTGAGTTGTATGAATTCTTTATAAATTATAGATATTAGTTAGTAGATAGTAGTAGTTATATTATCTGTCAATATATTTTCCTAATTCATAGGTCGCCGTTTCATTTCATTGATTATTTTCTTTGATGTACAGAAGACATTTAGTTAGATATTGTCCCATTTGTTTATTTTTGCTGTTGTAGCCCAGGCTATTGGTATGATATCCAAATATTCATCACATATGTCAGTGTCAAGAAGCTATTGCCCTATGTTCTCATTTAGAAGTTTTATAGCCTTATGTCTTACATTTAGGTAGCCTATCCATTTTTTGTGGAGTTTTTGAGTGGCATAAAATAACGGTCCATTTCATCCTTTTGCATGTGGAAATTCAGTTTTCCCAGCACCATTTATTGAAGAAACTATCTTTTCCTGATTGTATTCTTTTGGTGCCCTTGTCAAAAATTAGTTCACCGCATATGTTTGTCATTTATTTCTGGGCACTGTATTCTATACCACTGATCTCTGTGTCGGTGTTCGTGCCAATACCATAGTTTTTTAAAATTATTATTTCTATAGCTTTTTAATGCAATTTTAAATCAAGAGGTTTATTGCCTACAACTTTTTTTTTTCTCATAATTGCTTTGCCCTCTCAGGATATTTTGTGTCTCTATACAAATTTTAGAATTGTTTATTCTATTTCTGTGAAGAATGTCATTAAGATTTGGTTAGAGATTGTGTTGGCATTGTATACAGGTTTGGGTAGCATGGACATGTTAACCATATTGATTCTTCTGATACATAGCATGGGATATCTTTATTGTTGTCTTCTTCAATTTCTTTCTTCAGTGTCTTACAATATTCAGTCTGCAGATTTTTCACCTCCTTAGTTAAATTTATTCTTAAATAGTTATTTTTGACACTCTTATTAAATGGAATTTTTAAATATCTTTTTTGGATAGTTTGTTGTTAATATATAGAAATGCAATTGATTCTTGTATATTGATTTAGTATTCTGTAACTTTGCAGAAATCACTTAGTCAGTTCTAACTTTTTTGAGAACGCTTTAGGATTTTCTGCAGATACAATCATGTAATCTGTAAATACAGATAATTTTATGTGTTCCTTTCCCATTTTCATGTTTTTTCATTTTCTTTTTCTTTTTTTGTCTGATAGCCCTTGCTAGTACTTGCAGCACTGTGTTAAAGAGAAATGCCAAGAGAGAGTATCCTTGTCTTGTACTGGATCTTAGTGGAAAAGTGTTCTGGTTTTTCCAATTGATTATAATGTTAGCCATGGGTTTTTCATAAATGGCCTTCATTACGTTTAGGAAATTTATTTCTACATCTAAACTGGTGAGAGTTTTTATCCAAAAAAAGAATGTTGAGCTTTATCAAATGGTTTTTTTTTGCATCAATTAATATGATCATGAGGCTATCATAATTGATTCTATTGGTATGATGTGTCACATTGATTGAATTACATTTATTAAACCAGCCTTGCGTGCTAGGGATAAAACCCACTTGATGATGTATAATCTTTTTCATGTGTTTTTAAATTTGGTTTGCTAAGATCTTATTAAGGATTTTTACATCATTGTTCATCAGAGAAATTGACCTGTAGTTTTCTTGTGGTATCTCTGTCTGGTTTTGGTACCAAGGTGATGCTGACCTCACTAAGTGTGTTTGGGAGTATTCTCTCTAGTTTTATTTCCAGAGTTTAAAGAGTATTGATACTAATTCTTCTTTATATGTTTGTTTAGTAGAATTCACCCCTAAAGCCATCTGGTGTTGGGCTCTCCATTGTTGGGAGGTTTTTAATTACCTCTTCAATGTCTTTATTTGTTATTGGTATGTTCCAGCTTCCTCTTTCTTCCTGATTAATATTAATAGGTTGCATTTTTCTAGGTATTTGTCCATTCCATTTAGGTTTTTTCAATTTGCTGGCATATGATTATTTATAATAGTCTCATAATTCTTTTTATTTCAGAGGTATCGTAATGTCTCCACTTTCCTTTTTATTTTATTTGAATATTCTCTTTTTTTAGTCTTGCTAAAGGTTTGTCCATTTTATTTCCTCAAAAAATGAACTCTTAGTTTTATTGAGTTTTTAGATGATTTTTCTATTCTCTATTTGCTTTGTTTCTGTTCTGATTTTGGTATTTCCTTCCTTCTGCTAACTTTGATTTTAATTTGCTCTTGTTATTTTAGTTCCTTAAGGAATAATGTTAGGTTATTTATTGGGAATTTTTTTTTCATATAGGCATTCACAGCTGTACATTTCCAACTCAGAGCTCCATTTGCTGCATCTCACAGGTTTTAGTATGTCATGTTTCCATTTTCCTTTGTTCCAAGGTTTTCTTTAACTTCGCTTTTGATTTCTTCCTTGACCCATTGGCCAAGATTACATTGATTTCCAGATATTTTTTAATTTTCCCACATTCCTCATTATTAACTTGTAGTTTCCAGCCATTGTGATTGAAAACAATACTAGATATGATTTCAAACTTCTTAAATTTATTAAAATTTATTTGTGGCCTAACATATGGTCTATCCTAGAGAATGTCCCATTTGCATAAGACAGAAAAGTATAATCTACTGCTGTTGGATGGAATGGTCTGTATATGTCTGTTATCACGGTGCAATCCAGTAATTTCATTATTAATCTTCTGTCTTCTTAGTTTATCCAATGTTGAAAGCAGAGTATTAAAGTCTCTTGTTACTATTGTATTGCTATTCATTTCTCATCTCATGTCAAATAATCTTTGGTTTATTTAGGCATTCTGATGTTGGGTGCATATATACTTTTAATTGTTACATCCTCTTGATAAATTGATCCCTTTATCATTAAAAAATAATGTTATTTGTCCCTTGTGACAGTTTTTGGCTTAAAGTCTACTTTGTTTTGCTATGGTATGAGTGTTCTTGCCAAACTCATGTGGAACCTTATTTCTCAGCACGGTAATATTGAGAGGTGAAAGTTTAAGTAGAGTTTATTAGGAGGTGTCTGAATCACTTGGGTTCTACCTGCAGAGGTGACTTGCTGTTGGTCTTAAGGTAGTGAGTTCTTGCTCCCATGAACCTGAAATGGTTCTTCCTGTGAGTGTGTTACGATATCAAAATAGACTGTTGTAATTATAATAGGATTTATGTAAGTCACATGGTAACTACAAAGTAAAAACCTACAGTAGACCCGCAAAAGACACAGAAAAGAATCAAATTATACAGCCAGAGAAAATAATAAAATCACAAAGGCAGACAGCAAGAAAGTAATAAATGAGCAAAGGATCTACCAAACAACCAGAAAATGAAAAACAAAATGGTAGGAGTAAGTCTTTATATGTCAATTACATTGAATTTAAATGGATTACAATCTCCAGTCAAAAGATAGAGGGGCTGAATGGATTAAAAGACAATACCCAACTATATGCTGCCTACAAGAGACTTATTTCAGCTTTGAGGATGCGCTTAGACAGAAAGTTACAAGAGGAAAACAGATAATCCACCCAAATGTTAATAAAAGAGAGTGAGAAAAGCTCTGCTTCTATCAGATAAAATGGACATTAAAACAAAAACTTAAAAAAGAGACAAAGAGGTTATTCATATAATAATAAAGTGGTCAATTCATAAAGAGGATATAACAATTGTAAATACATACGCACTAGATATTGGAGCACCTAAATATATAAAGCAAATATTAACAGAACTGAAGGAAGAAGTAGACTACAATGCAATAATAATAGGAGACTCTAAGACCCTATTTTCAAAAAATTGATAGATCATCTACAGAGAAAACTAATAGGGAAACAAAGGACTTGACAACACTCTAGACAAAATGGACCTAACAGACATATACAGAACATTCCATCCAAAGCAGCAGAATGCACATTTTTATCATGTGCACACAAAACATTTTCCAGTATAGATCATATGGTGGGCCACAAAACAAGTGTTAACCACTTTAAGGAGACTGAAATCACATCAAGCATCTCTTCTGACCACAATGACATGAAATTAGAAATCAGTAATAGGAAGAGAACTGGAAAATTTATAAATATATGGAAACTGAATACCCATTGGGTCAAGGAATAACTCAAAAGGAAAATCAAAATATCTTGAGGCAAAAATGAAAATGGAAGCAATATATCAAAACTTAAGGAATACAACAAAAGCAATTGGAGGATGTACCATTGATGGAGCAGTGGGGGGTCACATACAAATGTGCACCACAAACTGTTTTAAACATAAAAAATTTAGGGAGTTTTATTCACATGAGCCTTTCTTTAGTGATTACAAGTGGCTATATACTAGCCAAATAAAATATGAAAAAGATTATATGGTTTGTACATATGAAGATTTGTAAAGATAAATGTAAATATTTTGGTGAATGAGCGTAAATTGTTTTTTCTTCTTATTTAACTTTGTAGTTAGAGCTGTGTGACTCTATGATCTTAGAAAAATCATATCTTTTTTTGATCTGTTTACTTTGTAAAGTTGTTCTGGCTAAACAATAAAATAGTTTTTTGAGAATTCTAGTATTTTTAATATTGTTGAATATTAATTACTATTATAATTGGAAAAATTCTGTAAATGCTTTTTTTTTTTTAAGAAGATATGGGATACTTGATGCTTTTTGCATTATTCTGGAACAATTTTCATTGCTCTTTTCTCCAGACTATTTTGTCTAATTTTCCACCAAAGAAGCAATGATTTTATTTGCAATTTTTACTTGACAAAAATATTCGTGCATTAATTTTGCTTTTATTGTCATTACTTTCTCTCAGTCTTTTTACATGATTGTTTTCTGTTCTTTTTTAACTTACAGAGCTGAAAGCTTTGTACATTATTTTCATATTTATTGCTTAGTGTAAAAGATTCAAGGCTATGAGTTTACCCCTCAGTAAACCTTTATTTATATCTCATGATGTTTAACTATAAAAACTATAATTTTTTCACCACAGACTTTCTTCATTATATAACTCTAATCCCCAAAAATGTGTCAAATAGCAAATTTTCAAATAGTCGCAACTAACATTTCATAATTTAATTGAGAGGAATATCAATGTGCTCCCAAGCCACTCAAAAACCCCAACCTGCTTCCCTTAATATCTATTATCATTTATCTATTATATATAGATAATCCCTTAAATATCTATATAGTATTATGTATATTATATATAGATATTCTCTTAAATATCTATATAATAACCCACCAAGGATTTCTTCATAAGTCTTTTAATAGACAAAGTAACTACCTGTTTATCCAGTAACAAACTTATTAATGGATATGTTTTTTTGGCAATATTCAACAACAATGTACAATAATGGCCACAAATTATATTTCCCTTCTTAAGGCAATGAATAAGTCCTAAAATGTAAATGAACAATGAAATATATAGTAAACATATTGAGTATATTATCTAAATTGTGCCAGGGTTGCACATTCTCTCAGGCATTTGGCAGAGAGAAACATTGGGACTCTTCGAGGACTAAACCCACAGTCTAAAGACAGGCAAGATGATGGGAGTAATGAACAATGCTTTTAAACAGCAAAAGCATGAGACATGATCCTTTCTGGAAAATAGCTGATGTACAAGTGCAGCATTAGCTATATCTTCTCACCTAGGCTCCCAAGAAATCTAAACATTTTCACAATGAATAAGATATTTTGTGTTTTTATATTCAGAAATGGAATTTTGATTTTAAATATTTGCAAGTTGTTATAAAGAATATTCAAATCTTGAAGATTTCTGATAGTGAGAGATATCTTATTTTCCTACACTTTAAACATTTTATTACTGATTTTTAAATTTTTGTATGATTATTTTTTAACATTATTTTACTGAAATCTAATATACATCCAGTACATTACACAAATCTGTAGAGTGTGCCTTGATACATAGCATATAACATATATAAACATACACAATACATAATATATATACACAGACATACATACATGAATCAACATACACATCAAGGTACAGAACATTTCCACCATGTAGTTGCAATTTGGTTTGTATTTTTACCTAAGAATCTTTCAAAATAGTGCTTTTAGTGGCAAATAATTTCATGTTTATAATTATTAGTTTACACTTATTAATATTATCTTAAACACTGTGGCCTGTGTATTATCCTTGTATTTTAGAATGTATTGAGTTGTTCTTGTCATGTAATAATGCATAGTAAAACATTATAAATGGAATCTAATGACTTGAAAACTAAAGAATATTCTCTGTTGGAAATAGAATTCTATGTATTATATTTGTGATTCTATAGAATGCTGTACACTTGTGCTTCTGTAGGGTTTTCTTTATATTTATATTTCTTTATATTTATAGTAGTTTTAATATGTGTTGCACTTTTAATTAATACAAATATATTTTCTTCTATTAAAACTCAAATAAGTTTACAAATAAGAAAAATATTCTCTTTTATGTCTAACATGTATCTTTACTTGAACAGTTTAGATACATTTCTTATTCTTCTTTTTACAATAAATATGTTTTTGGTATTTTAGCTACTAATAATTTAACATTGGAGCAATTTTATAGATACATACAATTCAATTTTTTCTAGCCTTTCATTATAGTTCTATTACAACAGAGGCAAACAAATTAATTTCACTTTTACCCAATGGTATCTCAAAAAAAGTTAACTTTTTTTTCTTGCAGAAAGAATCTCTTAGTTGCTTGCCATAATTATTTTGATATCTTCAGATTAATTCTACTGGTCATAACCTTATAAAACTTCCTGAAACAAGATCAGTTTTTGTTTACTTTAGTTAGAACTACCTATTCTGCTATTTAAGTAGTATAGATCATTTATATTAGTGTTCTTGCTAGGCAGTTTGTATGTGGAATGATTTTATTGATGCTTTGAAGTATGCTTTGAAGACCCATAGGAGTGGCCTAAAGTAAACATTCCAAACTGAATTTACCACAGGATTTCAAAACCATTCTGTGTAAATCTCCTAGATAATTGATATTGCCTCATCTCCATCTGTTACATATATTATTTTCTAAATACATAATAGAAATCAATTAAAAGCATAATAATTGCAAAAAAGTATTAAAATTGTATTTGTAGATGATATGATATATCCATGGAAGACTCTAGACAGTCAATAGTAAAACTAATTTGAACAAAAGGGTTTCATAAGATAGCCACATATAAAAACTTAAGGGTGAATGATTAAACAAACTATGGTGCTTCTGTGCCATGGAAAACTACTCAGCAATGAAAAGGGAATGGATTATGGATATATGAAATAACTTGGATAAGTCTCTAAAGAATTATGCTGAGTGAATAAAGTCAGTGCCAAAAGTTCATATACTATTTGATTTCATTTATATAACAATCTTCAAATTACAGAAATTGGGAAAAGATTAGTACTAGCCAAGATTTAGAGATGAGAGAAGAAACTGGGAAGGAAAAAGAGTAAGTGTGGATATAAGCAAGCAATTTGAGAGATACTTGTGATGGATCTGTTCTGTATCTTGATTCTATCAATGTCTGTATCCTAGTGTGATATTGCACTATAGTTTTACAAGGTGTTACCATTGTGGGAAACTGAGTAAAAAGTATGGAGTATCTCCTTGTATTATTTCTGGCAACTGTATGTATATCTACAATTATATCAAATAAGTTTAATTTAAAAAAATCAAACCTGCATTTTCTTTTGTGTGTATGTTGTCTTTTAGATTATTTTAGATTATTTTTGATGCAGGTACATGTGCAGGTTTATCACATAGGTATATTGTGTAATGGTGATATTTGGGCTTCTAGTAAACCCACCACCCAAATAGTAAACACTGTACCCAATAGTTCATTTTTCAACTCTGACCCTCCTCTCAGCCTCCCCTCTTTTGGAGTCCCCAGTGTCATTTGTTATGTTTATATCCATGTGTACCCATTGTTTGGTTCCCACTTACAAGTGAGAATATATGGTATTTGGTTTACAGTTTCTGGGTTATTTCATATAGAATAATTACATCTAGCTCCATCTACATTGCTGCAAAAACATGATTGTATTCCCTTTTATGGCTGCATAGTATTCCATGTTGTATATATTCCATATTTTCTTTATCTGATCATCCATTGATAGACACTTAGGTTTATTCCAAGACTTTGCTATTGTGAATAGTGTTGTGATAAACATGAGTGCAGGTGTCTTTTTTGTATAGTGATTTGCTTTCCTTTAGGTTTATACTCAGTAGTAGGACTGCTGGACTCAATGGTAGTTTTATTTTTAATTCTTTGAGAAATCTCCGTGCCTTTTCCCATAGGGGTTACTGTATTATACATTCCCATCAATGGTGTGTGTTACCTTTTCTCTACATCTTTACCAATATCTGTTATTTTTTGATTTTTTGATAATAGCCATTCTGATTGGTTTGAGATGGTATCTCATTGTGGTTTTAATGTGCTCCTCTGATAATCAGTGATGTTAAGCATTTTTCCTTATGTTTGTTGGTTGCTTTTATGTTTTCTTTTGAGAAATGTCTGTTCATGTCCTTTGTCCGCTTTCTAATGGAGTGTTTTTCTCTTGTTGAGTTGTTTGTAGATTGTGAAAATTAGTCCTTTGTCAGAGGCACAATTTGCAAATACTTTTTCTCATTCTGTAGATTGTCTGTTTACTCTGTTTATTATTTCTTTTGCTGTGCAGAAGGTTTTTAGTTTACATCTCACGGGTCTGTTTTGTTTTCATTGCCTTTGCCTTTGAAGTCTTAGTCATGAATTCTTTGCCCAGGACAATGTCAAGAAGAGTTATTCCTAGTTTTTTTTTCTGGAATTATTTTGTAGTTTCAGTTCTTATATTTTAGTCTTTATCTTAGGTTAATTCTTGCATATGATGAGAGATAGGGGTCCAGTTTCATTTGCTGCATATGGCTATCCAGTTTTCCCAGCACCATTTATTGAATAGGTGTTCTTTCTCTATTGTTTATTTTCGTAAAGATCAATTGGTTGTAGATATGTGGGTTTATTTATAGGTTCTCTATTTTGTTTCATTGATCTATGTTTCTGTTGTACCAGCACTATGTTATTTGGGTTACTGTAGCTTTGTAGTTTAACTTGAAGTCATGTGATGTGATGTGATACTTCCAACTTTGTTGTTTTTGCTGAATTGCTTTGGATTTACAGGCATTTTTTCATTCCACATTAATTTTAGAGTTGCTTTTTCTAATCCTGTCAAAAAAAGACATTAGTAATTTGATAGGAATTGCATTGAATCAGTAGATTGCTTTGGGCATCATGGTCATTTTAATGATACTGATTCTTACAACCCACGAACATGTGATTTTTTAAATTCATTTGTGTCTTCTGTGATTTCTTTCATCAGTGTTATGTATTTCTCTTTGTAGAGATCTTCCACTTTCTTAGTTAAGTGTATTCCTAGGTATTTAATTTTTGTGTATATGTCTGTTGTAAATGGGACTGAGTTTTGATTTGGTTTTAGCTTGAACATTATCAGTGTATAGAAATGCTACTGATTTCTGTACATTGTTTTATTTCCTGAAACCTAACTGCAATCATTTATTAAATCTATGAGCCTTTTGGAGGAATATTTAAGGTTTTCTAGGTAAAAGATGATGTCGTAGCAAACAAATAATTTGACCTTTTTTCCAGTTTGGGTGTCTTCTATTATTTCTGTCTTGCCTGAGTTTTCTGGACAAACTTCCAGTACAGTGTTGAATAGGAGTGGTGAGAGCATGCATCCTTGTCTTATTTTGGTTCTCATGGGGAATGTTTCCAGCTTTTTCCCATTTAGTATGATGTTGGCTGTGTGTTTGATGGTTCTTACTATTTTGAGGTATGGTTCCTTGGATAACTGAAGGGATGTTGGATTTTGCTAAATGCTTATTCTGCATATATTGAGATGATTGAGTGGTTTTTGTTTTTAATTCTGTTGTTATAGCATATCACAGTATTGATTTTCATATTTTGAGCCATGCTTACATCACTGGAATAAAACCCACTTGACGGTGATGCATTATCTTTTTGGATGTGCTACTGGAATCAGTTTGCTGGTTGTTTTTTTGAAAATTTTTACATCCATGTTCATCAGAGATATTGGACTGTAGTTTTCTTTTTTACGGTGTCCTTACCTGATTTTGGTACTGGGTGATACTAGTTTTGTAGAATCAGTTTGATGAGATTCCCTCGATGTTTTGGAATAGTTTCAATAACATTGAAACTAGCTCTTAGAACGTCTGGTGACATTTGGCTATGAATTTGTCTGGTCCTAGGCTTTTTTTTTTTTTTTTAATTGATGCAATTTTATTACTCCTTCTTGATCTGTTCAGAATTTTTATTTCTTCCTGGTTCAATCATGAGAGGTTGTATATTCCCCCAAATTTTTCCATTTCTCCTAGGTTTTCTACTTTGTACACATAGAGATGTTCAAAATAATCTCTGATGATCCTTTGTATTTCTCTGATATCAGTGGTAAGTCAGTTTTATCATTTCTGACTGTGCTTATTTGAATCTTCTCTCTTTTTTTGCTTGATAAATCTACCTAGTGGTCTATCAATCTTGTTTCTCCTTTCAAATAACCAACTTCTCATTTCATTAATACTTTGTATCACTTTCTTAATCTCAATTACATTTACTTCTGTTCTGATCTTTGTGATTTATTTTCTTCTTGTAGCTTTGGGTTTAGTTTCTTCTTGTTTTTTTAGTTCCTTGAGGTACAATGTTAGGTTGTTAATTTGAGATCTTGATATTTTTGATGTTGGCATTTAACACTGTAAACGTTACTCTCAGCACAGATTTTACCGTATCTTAGATGTTTTGGTATATTGTGTGTGTGCTTCATTGATTTCAAAAATTTTTTATTGCTTTCCAAATTTCATATTTTACCCAAAAGTCCTTCAGGAGCAAGTTGTTTCGTTTCCCTGTAGCTTTGAGAGTTCATCTTGTGATTGATTTTTAATTTTATTCCACTGTGGTCTGATAAGATACTTGATACAATTTCAGATTTTAAAATTTATTGAAACTTGCTTTATTGTTAAGCATCTGGTCAGTTTTGGAAAATGTTCCATATGCTGATGAGAAAAAAATGTGTTTTTTACAATTGTTGGGTAGAATCTTCTTTAAATGTCTATTAGGTTCATTTGGTCTAGAGTCAAGTTTAAGTCCAGAGTTCCTTTCTTGATTTTCTACCTTGATGGTATCTAGGCCTGTCAGTGGCGTGTCGAAGTCCTCCACTATTATTATATTGCTGTCCATCTCTTTTCTAAGGTTTAGTGTTCTTTGTTTTATGAATCTTTGTGCTCCAGGGTTGGCTTCATATATATTTAAGATTGTTATTGAATTGAACCCTTTAATATTATATAATGTCCTTCTTTGTCTTTTTTTTACCATTGTTGTTTTAAAGTCTGCTTTATTTGATTTAAGAGTAACTACTCCTGTTCATTTTTGTTTTCTGTTATATGTGTGTGTGTGTGTGTGTATGTGTGTATATATATATATATATTTCTGCACCCTTTAACTTTGAGTCTCTAGGTATCTGTACACATTTGATGGGTCTGTTATTGGCAGGTCCTGTAAAACTGGTCTAATGGTGACAAATTACCTTAGTGTTTCATTTCTCCTTCATTTAGGAAGCTCAGTTTGGCAGCATGTAAAATGATTGGCTGGTTTATTAGTCTGTTTTCATGCTGCTAATACAGACATATTCGAGATTGGGTAATTCATACAGGAAAAAGTTTTCATAGACCTACAGTTCCACATGGCTTTGGAGGCCTCACAATCATGGCAGAAGGCAAGGAGGAGCAAGTCATGTTTTACATGGATAGCAGCAGGCAAAGAGAGAACTTTGCAGGGAAACTCCTGTTTTTAAAACCATCAGATCTCATGAGACTTATTCACTATCCCAAGAACAGCAGGGAAAAACCTGCCCGCATGATTCAATTACCTCCCACTGGGTCCTTCCCACGACATGTGGGAATTCAAGATGAGATTTGGGTGGGGACACAGCCAAACCGTATCATTTTACCCTGATTCCCTCCCAAATCTCATGTCCTCACATTTCAAAACCAATAATGCCTTCCCAACAGTCCCTCAAAGTCTTAACTCATTTCAGCATTAACTCAAAGGTCCACAGTCCAAAGTCTCATCCAAGACAAGGCAAGTCCCTTCTGCCTGCGAGCCTGTGAAATCAAAAGCAAGTTAGTTACTTCCTAGATACAATGGGAGTACAGGCATTGGGTAAATACAGCCATTCAAAATGGGAGAAATTGGCCAAAACAGAGGGGCTACGGGCCCCATGCAAGTCTGAAATCCAGTGGAGGAGTCAAATCTTAAAGCTCCAAACTGATCTCCTTTGACTCCATGTCTCACATCCAGGTCACACTGATGCAAGAGGTGGACTTCCACGGCCTTGGGCAGCTCCACACCTGTGGCTTTGCAGGGTATATCCCTCCTCGAGGCTGCTTTCACCAGCTGACGTTGAGTGTCTGTGGCTTTTCCAGGTGCACAGTGAAGGCTGTCAGTGGATCTACCATTCCAGGGACTGGAGGACAGTGGCCCTCTTCTCACAGTTCCACTAGGCAGTGCCCTAGTAGGGACTCTGTGGGGGCTCTGACCCCACATTTTCCTTCTGCACTGCCCTAGCAGAGGTTCCCCATGAGGGTCCCTCCCATACAGCAAACTTCTGCCTGGGCATCCAGGCATTTCCATACATCCTATGAAATCTAGGCAGAGGTTCCCAAACCTCAATTCTTGACTTCTGTGCACCTGCAGGCTCAACACATGAGGCTGCCAAGGCTTGGGACTTCTACCCCCTGAACAAACCACCTGAGCCCCTTTATGCTATGACTGGAGTGGCTGGAACACAGGGAACCAAGTCCCTAGGCTACACAGAGCAGAGAGTACTGGGCCCAGCTGACAAAACCATCTTTCCCTTCTAGGCCTCCAAGCCTGTGATAGGAGGGGCTGCCATGAAGACCTCTGACTGCCCTGGAGACATTTTCCCCATTGTCTTGGGGATTAACATTTAGCTCTCCGTTACTTATGCAAATTTTGTGGCTGCCTTGAATTTCTCTTTAGAAAATGGGATTTTCGTTTCTATTTCATCATCAGGCTGCAAATTTTTTGATCTTTTGTGCTCTGTTTCCCTTTGAAACTGAATGCTTTTAACAGCGTCCAAGTCACATCTTGAATGCTTTGCTGCTTAGAAATTTCTTCTGCCAAGTAACCTAATTCATGTCTCTCAAGTTCAAAGTTCCACAGATCTCTAGGGCAGGGCCAAAATGCCACCAGTCCCTTTGCTAAAATATAACAAGAGTCACCTTTGCTCCAGTTCCCAACAAGTTCCTCATCTCCATCTGAGACCACTTCAGACTGGATTTTATTTTCCATATCACTATTAGCATAAAAATGCTGATAGTGAAAGCCATTCAACAAATTTCTAGAAAGTTCCAAACTTCCTCACATCTTCCTGTCTTCTGGGCCCTCCAAATTGTTCCAACCTCTGCCTGTTACCCAGTTGCAAAGTCTCTTCCACATTTTTTGTTATTTTTTTAGCAGTGCCCCACTATACTGGTACCAATTTACTGAATTAGTTTGTTTTTGTGTTGCTAATAAAGACATACGTGAGATTGGGTAATTTATACAGGAAAAAGATTTAATGGACTTAGAGTTCTACATGGCTGGGGAGACCTCACAATCATGGTGGAAGGCAGGGAGAAGCAAGCCATGTCTTACATGGATGGCAGCAGGCAAAGAGAGCGCTTATGCAGGGAAACTCCCATTTTTAAAACTATCAGATCTTGTGAGACTTATTCACCATCCCAAGAACAGCAGGGAAAAACCTACCCTGATGATTCAATTACTTCCCACTGCAACCCTCCCACAACATGTGGGCATTGAAGATGAGATTTGGATGGGCCAAGCCAAACCATATCAGCTGGCTTTTTGTTTTCTTTAAGAAGTGTCTGTGTTTAAAGACACTTCTTTAAACGCTGTAAGTGTCTTGAAGACACTTCTTTAAGAAGACTAACCCTAGGCCCTCTCTTCTAGCTTCAAGGTTTCTGCTTAGAAGTCTGCTGTTAGTCTGATGAGATTTTCTTTATAGTTGATTTGCTGCTTCTCTACATCTGCTCTTAAGATTTTTTCTTTCACATTGAAGAGAGTAAAAGAAAGAGAGTCTGAGTACTGTATGGAGAGTAGAGATGGAGAGTCTGATTACTGTATGCTTTAGTGAAGATTGTTTTGTATAGTATCTCCCAGGTGTCCTTGAATTTCTTGTATTTGGATGTGTTCATCTGTAGCAAGATCAGGGAAATTTTCCTGAATTATTCCCTCAAATATGTTTTCAAATTCCTTTTTCTTCTTCTCCCTCAGAAATGTTTATAAGTCATAGGTTTGGTTGCTTTACATAATCCCGTATCTCTTAAAGACTTCATTCATTTTTAAAAATTATTTCTTTTTTTTTTTTTTTTTTGGTATGATTGGGTTAATTTGAAAGACTAGTTTTCAAGCTCTGAAATTTTTTTCTTCTACTTGGTCTAGTCTATTGTTAAAGCTTTAAACCGTATTTTGAAATGGTTTCAAAGAGTTTTTTATTTTTAGAAGTTCTGTTGGTTCCTTAAAATATATCTATTTCATCTTTCATATTCTGAATTTTTTATCTGTGTTGTTTTTCAACTTTATCTTGGGTCTTATTGAGCTTCCATACAATCCATATTTTGAATTCTTTATGTGTCATTTTAGAGTTTTCATTTGGTTCATATACATTACTAGATAAATTAGTGTGATTCCTTTTTAGGGATGTCAAAACACTCTGTCTTATTTGCTTCCAGAGTTTTTGCACAGAATCCTTCTCAACTGAAGAAGCTATCACTTCTTATTTTTAAATTTGCTATCATTTAGATGGGACTTTTAAATTTTTTATTCTTTTCTCCTTTGTGAGTCTGACTGTAGTGTATGTTGTGTATGATCATTTTGGTTTGTTCCTGGGTGATCTCCAGGGACTAAGACACTGTTATGTGTTCCTTGCTTATAGATAGTTTCCGGACATGATTTTCTCAAATGGCTCTTGTTGTAGCTGTGTATTGGTGTGTGAGCTGACTCACTGTCTTCTGTGGGGCTGAGAGTGTGGACATCTTAGGAAGCTTATCTCCTGCCCTAGCATGGTGTACTTCAGCAGGTTATATGGTGGTGCAGTTCAGTCCCAAGTACAGTAGGTGGTGCTTAAGAGTGGAAGCCAGATCACCCTCCAGTATCTTGATAATGAGTGGAAATGCGGCCCTGATACGGGTGGTGGAGGGAGTTCATGGTTGAATGTGCTGAGGTCTGGGGTGGAGAAATTGGGTGGGGGCTGCACCATCTCCTCATCTTTGGCAGGTAGAAATACAATTTGCTTTCCTATCATGCCCCTGTCATAGGGCTTGCAAGCTTCAGTTAAAATAGATTCTGTTCTTTATCTCAAGACCACAATGTGACTAGGTCCACAGAAAATGCCCGTCTAGTAGCCCCCAAAATGGCTTGGGGAGGAACCTCTCTCCTGAGCTCCAAACAGCTCTGCAGCTGGTCTGCACTCTGTTGCAGGAAGGGGAGATGAGCCCTCCCTTTGTGCAAGCTCAGGTGGCAGCAGGCACACTTTCAGGGAGGTGTAACTGACACAAATAGCATAGGAAAGGCTGTCTCCAAGTTCCTTTGCTTTAGTTCCCAGTGGGGAAATCCTTGGCTATATCCATAGCTGTAGAGAAGGGGAGTAAGAGATAAACCCCTCTCCATGTCCATTCTCAGTCACTGGTGCTGTCCTTTTGCTAGGCAGAACAACATTGCCCCTTTCAGAGATCACCACACACTCATGTTTCCTTTGTTTCAAATGGCACTTTAATGGGCTGTACTCCCCCTTTTCCTTGGGGTAGCCCATGCTGAGGGCTAGGTCTCCAGGAATCCTGCAGCTCCCTAGGGTCTTGCTGGTTCCCTGTGATTGCCAAAGTCAGAGTGTGTTCCAGAGCATGTTTCCAGGTGATCTGGTGATGCAACAGCACAGGGCTAAGATTCCCTGGATGAGAGAGTGTCCCACAACAAGTGTACAAGCAGTATGGCACCCACCACCTCAATTCAGGTTTGAGGGGGGTGTGAACACACATGCACAATCTGGCCACCCTGTGCTCCACCCCCAGGAAGTTCCCATGTCACCTCCAACAGCATTGCTTGGGCTCACAAGGGAAGAGAGACTCTGACAATTCAGTGGTCAGCAGTCTGTCTTGGGGTGAGGGGAGCAAAGAAATATTTCCACCTATCCTTTCAGTGGGACTTCAAGTTCTCCAGGCATCAATCTTTACCAGATTCTTGCTGTCTTCCTTTCCTGCAGCCCAGCTTCTTCCTGGGGGGTTGATATGGTTTGGCTGTGTCCCCACCCAAATCTCATATTGAATTGTAGCTCCCATGTGTCATGGGAGGGACTTGGTGGGAGGTAATTGAATCATGGGGATGAGTTTTTCCCATGCTGTTCTCATGATAGTAAGTAAGTCTCACAAGATCTGATGGTTTAAAAAAGGGCAGCTCCCCTTGCCCATGCTGTCTCTTGCCAGCCACCATGTAAGATGTACCTTTGCTCCTCCTTTGCCTTCCACCATGATTATGAGGTCTCCCCGGCCATGTGAAACTGTGAGTTTATTAAACCTTTTTCTTTATAATTTACCCAGTCTCAGGTATTTCTTCACAGCAGTATGACAACAGACTATACAGTAAATTGGCACCAGGAGAGCAGGGTACTACTATTAAGATACCCAAAAATGTGGAAGCGACTTTGGAACTGGATAACAGGCAGAGAGGTTAAAACAGTTTGGAGGGCTCAGAAGAAAACATAAACATATGGAAAAGTTTGGAACTTCCTAGAGACTTGGAGGGCTCAGAAGACAGGAAGATGTGGGAAAGTTTGGAATTCCTAGAGATTTGTTGAATGGCTTTGACTATCAGCATTTTGATGCTGATAGTGATATGGACAATAAAGTCCAGGATGAGGTGGTCTCAGACGGAGATGAGGAATTTATTGGGAACCGGAGCAAAAGTGTTTCTTGCTATGCTTTAGCAAAGAGACTGATGGTATTTTCCCCCTACCTTAGAGACCTGTGGAACTTTGAACTTGAGAGAGATGATTTAGAGTATCTGGCAGAAGAAATTTCTAAGCAGCAAAGCATTCAAGATGTGACTTGGGTGCTCTTAAAAGCATTCAGCTTTATGTATTCACAAATATATGGCTTGGAATTGGAACTTATGTTTAAAAGGGAAGCAGAGCATAAAAGTTCAGAAAATTTGCAGCCCAATAATGCAACAGAAAAGAAAAACCCATTTTCTGAGGAGAAATTGAAGCCAGCTGCAGGAATTTGCATAAGTAATGAGGAGCCAAGTGTTAATTGCCAAGACAATGGGAAAAACATCTCCAGGGTATGTCAGAGGTCTTCACAGCACCCCTCTCATCACAAGCTGGGAGGCCTAGGAAGAAAAAGTGGTTTCGTGGGCTGGGTCCAGTGCCTTGCTGCTTTGTGCAGTCTTGGAACTTGGTGCCCTGTGTCCCAGCCATGGCTAAAAGGGGGCCAACATACAATGTACAGCTTAGGTCATTGCTTCAGAGGGTGCAAGCCTTGGTGGCTTACACATGGTGTTGGGCCTGCAGGTGCACAGAAGTTAAGCATTGGGGTTTGGTACCCTCTGCCTAGATTTTAGAGGATCTATGGAAATGCCTGGATATCCAGGCAGAGGTGTGCTGCAGGGGTGGAACCCTCATGGAGAACCTCTGCAAGGGCAGTGTGAAAGGGAAATGTGTGGTGAGAGTCCCCACACAGAGTCCCCACTGGGGTACTGCCTAGTGGAGCTGTGAGAAGAGGGTCACTGTCCTCCAGACCCCAGAATGGTAGCTCCACTGATAGCTTGCACCATGTGCCTATAAAAGCCACAGACACTCAATGCCAGCCCATGAAAGCAGCCAAGAGGGAAGCTGTACCCTGCCAAGCCACAGGGGTGAAGCTGCCCAAGGCCATGGGAGCCCATCTCTTGCACCAGCATGACCTAGATGTGAGACATGGAGTTATAGGAGATCATTTTGAAGCTTTAAGATTTGACTGTCCTGCTGGATTTCAGAGTTGCATGGGGCCTGTAGCCCCTTCATTTTGGCCAATTTCTCCCATTTGGAACAGGTGTATTTACCCAATGCCTGTACCCCCATTTTATCTAGGAAGTAATTAACTTGCTTGTGGTATTACAGGCTCAGAGTCAGAAGGGACTTGCTTTGTCTCAGATGAGATTTTGGACTGTAGACTTTTGAATTAATGGCAGAATGAGTTGATACTTGGGGGAACTGTTGCAGGGGCATGATTGTATTTTGAAATGTCAGGACATGAGTTTTGGGAAGGGGCCAGGTGTGGAATGATATGGTTTGGCTGTGTCCCCACCCAAATCTCATCTTGAATTGTAGCCCATAATCCCATGTGTCATGGGAGGGACCCAGTGGAAAATAATTGAATCATGGGGGTGGTTTTTTTCCGTGCTGTTCTCATGATAGTGAATAAGTCTCCTGAGATCTGAAAGTTTTATAGAGGGCTGTTCCTCTGAACATGATCATTCTTGCCTGCTGCCATGTAAGACCTACTTTTGCTCCTCCTTTGCCTTCTGCCATGATTGTGAGGTCTCCCAGCCATGTGAAACTGTGAGTCCATTAAACCTCTTTTTTCTTTATAAATTACCCAGTCTTGGGTATTTTCTTCATAGCCATATCAAATGAACTAATACAGTGTTCTCCAACAGTTTTGAGCATAATTCCCTTAGCTTTTCACTCAGGTCATGACCATCAACCTGTAACTTTAATCTTTCTGAGGAATACTGGCATTCAACATCCATAGGCAGCCATCCTGAAAACCTATAAAAACACAAACCTATATTTTTTGAGATAAAAGATAACCATGCTGGTGAGAGTGTAAGTTAATACAATAATTTTGGACAATTGCCAATATCTACTAAAGCCGAGCATATGCATACTTTTGGCACAGAATATGTATGACTCCCAGGTACATGCCCTACAGAAATGTGCCTATTTCTGTACACCGAAAAAAGTGCAAAATGTTCATATCAGGCCTATCTATAATCATCAAGACAGAAACTTTAAAAATGTCCATCAGTAATATGAAATTTACATAAATTGCAGAATATTCATACAATGAAATATTACCAAAAATAAGAGTGAACAAATTATATCTATATACAACAATATGGATAAGTCACACACACTTAGTTAAACAAAAAGAAAAAGCCAGACACAAGTGAGTAGATGCTGTATGAGTCTGTTCATATAAAGGTCAACATCTATAAAACTAATGTATTGTGTTAGTAGTGAGACTAATAGTTACCCTTGGAATGGGTAGTAACTGGAACAGAGGACTCCTAGGTGCTGGTTATGTGAGCACTATATTTTAAATTTGTAAAAAATTAATTGAACTATACATTTATGATTTGTTCATTTTTGAATATTTATATGAATTAATGAAAAGTTAAATTGAAAACAAAGGCAATAGTAGCTGCAGTAAAGCCTCTATGATTTATTTAATCATTAATGTGTTTGTATAGATTTCTCTTACACTGCTTTCTCTAACAGTTTATATCCATCAAGAATCATGTTTTCTGTGTCTAATTCTCATAAATGATTTTCTCAACTTATATTTGTGACCCAAATAGATTTTTATCTTTCATTTGTGACTATTTTGCACTGGCAAAAGCATTTGTTGAAAGAATTTTATAAAACATATTTTTCTTATTTCTTTGTTGCCGAAATGTTTATATTATAGATCTAAAATACTATATTCAGTGTTCTCTTTGATGTATCATATAGTCTTCTTCAGGATGAAGTAATCATTATCTTAGACTCTTTACAGTATACTGAGTTCCATTAATTTCGTTAACAACTGGCTTTAGTTTTTGTTCATTTTTTCACAACTGAAATTTTCATTGCCTAAGTGACTTATACACAATAAGAAAAAAAAAAGGATCATGAGAGGCTGTATTAGTTTTCTATTTCTGCTGTAACAAGTTGCCATTTAGTGATTTATAACAACACAAATGTACATCTTACAGTTATGGAAGTTAGAAGTCCAACTGTAGTAAAATCAAGATATTGACAGAGATGTGTTCCTTTAGAGGCTTTAGGGGAGAATCTGTTTCTTTGTAGCTTCTAAACACTCCCTGTATTTGCCTCATAGCCCTTTTCCATATTCAAAGCCATAAGTGTCTGATCTCATATCACATCACTTTGACACTGACTGCTTTGCCTCTCTCTTCCATATTTAAGGATTCTTGTGAATTCATTGAGCCTGCCTGAACAAGATAATCACCCTATTTTATGGTCAGCCAATTAGCAAACTTAATTCTGTCTTCTCCCTTAAGTACCCTTCACCATATAACAAGACATATTCATAGTTTTGGGGGATTAGAACATGGGTGACTTTGAAGGCTACCTCTGCCCACCACAGAGACAACCTTAAGGTTTTGTATAACTGGCTAGACTATGTCACAAGCTTTATGACTGAATTCTACATCCTAGCCTTACAAAAAGCAAGATTAAAATCTGTGCCATTACTTATGGCTTCTGCCTAGGATTTAGAAAGCTAAAAATATATTGCTCCCTCACTTCTACCAAAAAACACTGAACTATCTGCAATTTCAAAACCTTTCCTGAACCCATCAAAGGTTGTAGGCACCAATCCAAAATCTATTTTAAAAAAGTAGCCTCCAAGCAGAGAGGGGATGCAAGCCTTGTTTACCTGGAGGAGATGCAGTACTTTGCCATAAATCAAGTAAGAACAATTTAGCAGAAATTTTTAGTGAATTGCTAGAAGCTGAGCATAGGTTAGTGTGCAGATAAAAGAGAAGTTGCCCTACATTTATGTTTTTACACCATGGACCTCATAAGAAAGCTTAGGAATAGTGTGACAATCCCGAGAATGTCTGGGAGAATGGAAGAGCAGTCACTGAAGGAAAGGGATAAAGCCCTTACTCTATGTAAAAAATAACAATAAAAAAATTTTTTTAAGTCGTGGCATAGGGACAGCAAACCCTGTTGTCCTTAAAGAACTGGTGAAGACCTGATTTACCTACAAGAAAGAAGCAGAGAAAAAACCCCTTTACTTGTGAGGCCAGGACTACATACTAGGTCCAAAATATTAGAGGTGTGCTACAGCTGGGACAAGTCTGGATCATTGAGAAGACCCCATTCCAAGACCCAGGAACATAGCCCATCACTGAGCTGATTCAGGGCAATGGAGGATATCCCACTGCCACCCATCTAACAAACATCAACTAACAAATATCAGCAGTTTATTTCTGAGAGAGGGGAAAGCAGTGTATAAAAATACTGTTTTTGAGAAGAAGGCACAAAGAGAAGATCTAAAGTTGATAGACAAACAGACAAACACAACAAAACACTTCTGGAAAAATAGTTCCCATTCTAAGAGGAATTCGAAGCATATGCAGTACTAAAAGTAGTAACAGCAACAAGAAAACATAAACACAGTTCATTCTAGACTAGATTTGGTTAGTATCTCACACTAAATTTGAGCAAAAGAAGAAGCCCATTTTCAGGCATGAAAACTACTTACCTCATCTTTACTATACTACATAGTATATTTGGTCTTCAACAAAAATTATAAGGTATGCAAAAAAGCCATAGAAAAAGAAAACACTGTCAAGCAAAAAAGCTATCAACAGAATCAGTTTCAGGTAAGGCTCAGATACTGG
This sequence comes from Papio anubis, assembly GCF_008728515.1. Lineage (NCBI taxonomy): Eukaryota > Metazoa > Chordata > Mammalia > Primates > Cercopithecidae > Papio > Papio anubis. The sequence goes on from NC_044982.1 coordinate 137,604,788, forward strand.
AATATCAGACAGGAAATTTGAAATAACCATAATTAATATGTGAAAGGTTTTAGTGGAAAAGGTACATAACATGCATAATTAGATGTGTAATTTCAGCAGAGACATTGAAAACTCTAAGAAAGGATCAAATGAAAACCACATGAACAGAGATGAAGAATGTCATTGACAAACTTATCAAATAAACTTTTCACACCCAAGGAAAGAATCCATTAACTTGAACATAGATCAGAGAAATTACCCAAACTGAAACACAAAGAGAAAAAAGAGCGAAAAACACAAAACAGAGAATTCAAGGGCTGTAAGACAACCTCAAACTGTCAGGCATATATGTAATTGGAATCCCTAAAGGAGAAAAGAGAGAATATATTATAAAAGAAATATTTGAGAAGATAATGGCTGAGATCTTCCTAAATGGAAAAGAGTAGTCTTTTCAAAAAATTGTCCTGGAGCTCCTGGATATCCATAAGTTGAACAATAAACTTTGATTCAAATCTTCTAACCTATGCAAACATTAACTGAAATGGATTGTAACCCTAAGTGTAAAACTTAAAACTATAAAACTTTTAGAAGAAAGCATGAAAGAAATTTTTGTGACATTAGGTTAGGCACAATTTCTTAGCTAAGACACCAAAAGCATAATGCATAAAATAAAATTCTTGACAAACTGGATTTAATCAAAATTAATAAATTCTGTTACATTTCTATTACTGACACTAGTAATAGAAATGAAAAGAAAATTCACAGCCTGGAAGAAAACACTGGCATATCATATTTATAATAAAAGATTTGTATCAAGACATATGAAGAACTCAAAATTCACTGAAAAGAAATCAAACATCTCAATTTAAAAATGGGTGAAATATTTAAATGGAACAAGAAGAGAGGAAGTCATATTATGTCTGTTTGCAGATGGAATGACCCTATATTTAGAAAACCCCATCATCTCAGCCCCAAAACTCCTTAAGCTGATAAGTAACTTCAGCAGTCTTAGAACACAAAATCAATGTACAAATGTCACAAGCATTCCTATACACTAACAATAGACAAGCAAAGAGCCAAATCATGAATAAACTCCCATTCACAATTACTACAAAGAGAATAAAATACTTAGGAATACAGCTAACAAGGGACATGAAAGACCTCTTCAAGGAGAACTACAAACCACTGCTCAAGGAAATAAGAGAGGACACAAACAAATGGGAAAACATTCCATCCTCATGGATAGGAAGAATCAATATCGTGAAAATGGCCATACTGCCCAAAGTAATTTGTAAATTCAATTCTATTTCCATCAAACTACCATTGATATTCTTCACAGAATTAGCAAAAACTACTTTAAAATTCAGATGGAACCAAAAAAAGAGCCCACATAGCCAAGACCATCCTAAGCAAAAAGAACAAAGCTGGAGGCATCACACTACGTGACTTCAAACTCTCCTACAACGTTACAGTAACTAAAACAGCAAGGTACTGGTACCAAAAGAGACATACAGACCAATGGAACAGAATAGAGACCTCAGAAATAAGACCACACATCTACAGCTATCTGATCTTTGGCAAACCTGACAAAAACAAGCAATGGGGAAAGGATTACCTATTTAATAAGGTGCTGGGGAAACTGGCTAGCCATATGCAGAAAACTAAAACTGGACCCCTTCCTTATACTTTATATAAAAATTAACTCAAGATGGCTTAAAGAGTTAAATGTAAAACCAAAAACCATGAAAACCCTAGAAGAAAACCTAGGTAATATCATACAGGACACAGGCATGGGTGAAGATTTAATGATGAAATTGCCAAAAGCAATTGCAACAAAAGCTGAAATTGACAAATGGGATCTAATTAAACTAAAGAACTTCTGCACGGCAAGAGATCATCAGACCAAACAGGCAACCTACAGAATGGGGGAAAATTTTTGCAAGCTACCCATCTGACAAAGGTTTAATATCCAGAATATACAAGGAACTTAAACAAATTTACAAGAAAAAACAAACAACCCCATCAAAAAGTGGGCAAAATATATGAACAGACACTTCTCAAAAGAAGATATTTATGCGGCCAACAAATATATCCAAAAAAGCCACTGATCATTAGAGAAATGCAAATCAAAGCCACAGTAAGATACCATCTCACACCAGTCAGAATGGTGGTTATTAAAAAGTCAAGAAACAACAGATGGTGAGGCTGTGGAGAAGTAGGAAGACTTTAACATTGTTGGTGGGAATGTAAATTAGTTCAACCACTGTGGAAGACAGCGTGGCAATTCCTCAAGGATCTGGAACCAGAAATACCATTTGATCCAGCAATTCCATTGCTAGATATATACCCAAAGGAATATAAATCATTATATTATAAAGATACATGCACGTGTATGTTTATTTCAGCACTATTCACAGTATCAAAGACATGAAACCAGCCCAAATTCCCATCAATGATAGACTGGATAAAGAAAATGTGTTACGTATACACAATGGAATACTATGCAGCCACAAAAAAGAATCAGATCATGTCCTCCGCAGGGACATGGATGAAGCTAGAAGCCATCATCCTCAGAAAACTAACACAGGAACAGAAAACCAAACACCTCATGTTCTCACTCCTAAGTGGGAGTTGAACAATGAGAACACATGAACACAGGGATGAGAAACACACACACCAGGGCCTGTTGAAGGAGTAACGGATGAGGTGAGAGAAGGGAGAGCATCAGGACAAATTGCTAATGCATGCAGGGCTTAAAACCTAGGTGACAGGTTCATAGGTGCAGCAAACGACCATGGCACATGGATACCTATGTAACAAACCTGTACATTCTGCACATGTATCCCAGAATGTAAAGTTAAATAAATAAATAATTTTAAAAATAATTGAATAGGCACCTCATCAAAGAATTTGTATGAACCTAAGAACATCATCTCAATTATTGGCATAGCCATAATAATTCTGGAAGATTGTGGGTAATGACAAGACAAAAAATAGTTCAGAAAGAAATGTACAACTCTTAGTAATTAATAGAAGAAGCAAGCAAAAAAATGAAACCTAGGACAGGTATAAACGATTTAAATAACATGATTGACAAGCATGAAGTAATGTATACACATAGAACACTACAATTGAAAAATATACATTACTTTCAAACACAAAATATTTATAAAAATTCTTTTTATATTCAGTCAAAAATCAAATACTTCCAGCTTTCAAGAGATTTAAATCATATGGAATCATTCATTGAATGCAATGCAGTATGTTAGAAACTATGACCAAAAAATAGGAAATGTCTTTATGTAAGTTGAAAATTTAAAATATGTTCCTCTGTGTATAACTATGTAACAAACCTGCACGTTCTGCACATGTACCCCAGAACTGAAAGTATAATAATAATAAAAAGAAATACGTGCCTAATAACATGCTCATCTATCTCAGCCTCCACCCAGTTCTGTTCCCTTGCTGGAGAGGCATTGCGATCACTGGGTATATACCCAAAGACATATAAATCATTCTATTATAAAGACATGTACATGTATGTTCATTACAGTACTATTCACAATAGCAAAGACATAGAATCAACCCAAATGCCCATCAATGATAGGCTGGATGAAGAATATGCGGTACATATACACCATGGAATACTGTGCAACCACAAAAAGGAATGAGATCATGCCCTTTGCAAGGATATGGATGGACCTGAAAGCTATTTTCCTCAGCAAACTAACCCAGGAACAGAAAACCAAACACTGCGTGTTCTCACTTATAAGTGGGAGCTGAACAATGAGAACACACGGACATATGCAGGGGAACAACACACACTAGGGTCTTTGGGGGATGCAGAGGGAGGGAGAGCATCAGGAAGAATAGCTAATGGATGCTGGGCTTAGTACCTAGGTGATGGGGATCTGTGCAGCAAATCACCATAGTACGTGTTTACCTATGTAACAAACCTGCACATCCACACATGTTCCCTGGAACTTAAAAGTTAATGAAAAAATAAAATAAGAAATATGTGCCTACTAACTCAGTCTTCAAAGAAGAAATCATAATGGAAATTAGAGAAATAGAAACTAGTTTTGAACAAGTTGACAAGAATAAATACTATGTCTCAAAATATATAAGATGACAGCTAAGGTTCTTGGAAGGTAATTTATGGCCTTTAATGTGTATTTTCAAAAAAGTATAAAGACTGAAGACCAGTGATCTATTTAGGCATCCATCTCAAATGGGAAGAAACTAACCCTTTAGAAGCCTTTTTGTTTTTGACATCTCAATTCTCTATATTATATTCAAATAGAGAACAGAGAGAAAGAAAAGTAAGAAATAATCAAAGAATTATTTCAAGAAGTTTTCCATGCTTGAAAATCTTGAGTTTCCAGTTTGAAAGAGATTATTTAGTGCTTAGGACAATGGATAAAAATTGCTGTATGCCACAGTAAATTGTTGTGAGTCCTCAGAACCCAGAGAACAAAAAGCAAATGCTGAAAAAAACTCCCAGAGAACAGAAGGATTAAGAAACAGAATTGTATCGTTCCTCTTATCAGCAACTTTGAAAGAAGGAAGAGAACGGAACAATGTCTTGCAAATTCTAAGGGAGAACTATTTATAACCTAGGACCCTAGACCCAACCAATTTGTCAGGTAAGTGTAAGGATGAACTAAAGACATTGTTAACTTATATACATCTTTTCTCATCAAGTTATGGGAGGAAAAAAAACACCAAAATAAGGCACAAATTAACGAAGAGGTTAAGATGAGAGTCAAAGATTGGAGGCTTAAACACATGGGACATGTAAATTGAATCCCCAAAATAATGGTGAAGGGAGCTCCCTAGATGATAACTGCACAAGCCTAATGAAAAAATTTGTTCAGATTTGAGCACATTGGCAGGCTTTGGGAGACATGTCTCCAAGAATATTAAACTTAAAGAATCTCTGATGCATCTGAATATATTCAAAAGCAATTTAGACAATAGTGGGGGGAGTAGTTTGGAGTTAAGTTAATTATAAGTACATAGAACATAAGAAAACAAAAACATCCAACAATTATTAACTTCAGATAAAGAAATTTTCTTAAGAAAATAAGCATAGCAGATTCATTTTTAAAGTCTCAATTCTCCACATTATTCTGTATATTCAAAAAGAGAGAACTAGTTTAGCTGTCAACAAGATTTTATGTAGTTATAATAATGTAAATGCTGATATTCACACAATGAAAATTATAACAGTTGATATTATGTAAAGAATAGGAAGTTAGCTTGTATGTGGTGATAATGAGATAAGATAGTGAAAGATCATTAAATCTTTTATCTTCCCTAGTTGGACGTCAATAGATAATGCCTAAAATTAACACATCAAAATCTAACAATATAGCCCTTTTTTTGTCTGTTATGGTTATGGGTCCCAAATAAAGATAGTTGATTCTGGAAAGCAAGATGCAGTGTTGGGGATATGTGAGGAACTATGAGACTTTGGAAATTAAACAAATAGTTTGACATATAGTTTCACTCTTTAAATTATATGTCTGTATAAATTTTATAAAATGAAAAATGAAAATTAGAATATATGTAAGTTATCAAATAATTGCAAAGACATTTTAGGTTTTTAGCTCCCTTATTTTATATACCATTTGTTTCTAAATCCCATAGGATAACAATTTCCTAGGAAATGCTTGAATAGATCCTACTAGAGTTTAGTTTTTAAAAATTGGCAATGTGAAAATATAAATTTCAAATGTTGTGGCTCTATATTAATGTCATTCTTTGGAACAATTCATGTTTTGTGACCAGTATTAATTAAAACTTGTAAATAATGTTGGAATGTAGTCAGATATCAACCAGTGGCTAATTTGCAAAAAAAAAAAAAAAAGTAACAGTAAAACTGACTTACATTAAGTGCTTACTGTGGATCAGGCACTATGCTAAATAATTTCACATCTGCCTTGATGGCAGACAGGGACTAGATTTAAATGAATTTTGTGCCCCTTGTGTCCAGCACAGTTTGGTACATAGTACGCCCTCTCTCTCTTTATATATCAGGACCAAGTAGGGTTTATTCAATACTGGACAGTATTAACCATGTATTTTATTTTCTATATTCTGATACTTGGACATCTGGGACCTTGATGACCCTAGAAGGACCGCACTTCCTTGGGTTAGTTAATTCCTAGAGGCAACTTGCCCATGAGCATGTTTTTTAAATGCTTTTTGATTTTTAAACCAACCAGTTCAGAGGTCACACACAACCATTTCCTTTATTTGGCTCTTACTTTATTTGGCTCTGGGACTAGGTACCAGACTAGGCATAGCTCCTACGCACTTAAGCCTGCTGAAATTATTAAAACTAGTCAACCATAGGCCTTCTTGCCTTGCCTCTTCCTTCCTAAGGAAAGCACAATAAAGACTCTTACCCACAGTTATCCCCTCTTTCTCTGTCTCCTGACTGGCCCCAGGGCTTGCCCATGTGGCCCCCTGTGGCATGATATCCCCCTACTCTTGGGAACTGTGACTAATAAACCATCTTTACAAACTCAATCTGCTGATCTGTTGGCCTTGCTATACTTCAATTTTTCTCTTAATGCACAATATTTTAAAACATAGGCAATCTATCTAGAAGCACTCAAGTGAATCAAACTGAAGTCTTCTGCTAAATAAGTGATAACTGTATCTAAAAACATTTAGAAAATTATAATTTGATGGCCCAGTCTAGTGAATAATCCTCATTGAACACTCACCGCTGAGAAAATATTGGCTACATTTATGAGCATGATAGTTTATAGTCATAATTATTAACATAATAATAATAATATTAGTTCATATTTGTGTAGTGCTTTCCCATTTACCATACTTTACATATATTTAAAAATAATTTATATTATTCTTATTTTTATTGCTGAGGATACAGATGTTTAGAGTGGTTAAATGACTTATCTAATCCTACACAGCTTAAAAGGAACAAAAAAGGAACTTTTTTGTTGTGAGGATGAAATGTATAATTATCATAAAAATGCTTTGACAAATTAAAAGGTATTTTCAAAATCCGAATTTATTTGGCTAAATATGTATTTTATATTAACAGGTTTAAAACCTCAAAAAGGCTTTTGGACCCACTGGAAACTGAAAGAACTCTCCACAACCACTATTCACGGTAGCAAAAAAGCACCTGCAAAATCAGTAAAGGAAAGAATTGCAGACAGTCAAGAACGTATAACAACTAGTAAGTAAAGTTTTTGTATACTGCAAAATGGAATAGGTAGCAAAAATCAATTAAGTTATTTATTAGGCAGAATTTTCTAATGATTTACTTATTTATTTTTAAATGTTATTTTAGTAACATTTGATTTATAGATTGATGTTATAGTGGTACACACTTAAGTCCTTTTTCCATTTGCGTGTTATAAAATAATGATTTTTTAAAATTTTTATCCTTTTTATCTTTATGTATACTACAGATATTCTCACTTTTACTTGTGTTGCTGTTAATCATGTGTTGTCTCAATAGATAAGTTTACATTTTTTACTTTGTTCATTTAAATTATGTTTTCTTTAGGGTTTCAGTTTTGTGGTGTGTTTGTCAAGACTTAACTAAGATTATAAAAATACCTACATTTTTTCTAGTATTTTTAAATTTCCATATTTAATTTAACTCGTTGTTATAAGCAGCATAGTTGTATTCCAATATGATGGGGTTTTTTTTCCCAAATGATCCATTTATTAAATAGTCCACTTATAGCCTACTTGAAATACCCATTCATTTACATTTTAATATTCTTTTCTGTTCCTTTGCGCCACATGCCAAATTCTTGTGCCAGGACCAAAGTCCTCAGTTACTCTACATTAATAAGCTTTATAAGGCAAGTTTATTTCCCTCCTGTTTATGCTATTTCTTTAATACCAAACATAAGTCTAATGCTCAGGTTTCATGTCTGACCAGTTAAATTAGAATCTAGGCTGAGTAATGTTTAAAGCTCCTCAGTGCCTCAGATGATTTCATGTGCAGGCAATGTTAACAAACCACTAATGCAGAGGGAAATAGCTTTCTAACCTATACCTTGATATAGGCCAAGGAAGAGGAGGAATTAACCTACCCAGCCTACTCTTTGGGAAGTTATTCTTTAGTTAATCTCTGATTCTGGAATTATTTAATTAGTTAATTATTATTCTTCAGATCTGAGAATTTTGAATTTAGAGCATCACTGTTTTAACTGTGGTCTTCTGTATTCTTATCCCAGTATATATCATCCAATATGATTTCTATCTTTTATTAGTTACAAGAAATTTTCTTGTTTGCTGTCACCCTCAGTGGTTTAACAAAACTTCGTTCATATTTGTTCTGGGGGGTGGGAGGCTCATTTCTGGGATTTCTAATAGAAAGAGGAGTAGTCTACTACCTTGAGCCAATTTTGTTTATCTGTTTTTGCTTCTCACCCTCACATGTGACTAACTAAATTAAGAGATTTTTTATGAACTTTCCATTTTCTTTTTAATTTTAAGTAACAGAAAAGTGATAAGAATAGCATAAAGAACTCCATATATCCTTTACCTACCAATTATTTATATTTTCCTTGTTCTTTGAATCATTTTCTTTTTTCTTTTTTCACGTAAGCAATTAAAGATTAAATTTCCCTAAGCACTGCTTTAAGTGTGTTGTATTTAGATATGTTGTATTTTATCACTTAATTTAAAATGTTCTAATATTTACTATAATTCCTACTTTGACCCATCAGTAGGTCAAAGTAGGGTTATTTAGAAAAGTGTTGTTTAATTTCCAAATGTTTGGGACTTTTCTAGATATCTTAAAATTACTGATTTCTAATTTAAAAAACTGTGGTCTGAGGACATACTCTGTATGATCTTTTGCAATGTATTGAGACTTGTTTTATGGTCCAGGATGTGGTCTGTCTTGGTGAACATTCCATGTATACTTGAGAAGAATGTATATCTGCAGTTAAAAAAAAAATCTCAGATCAAGGTGGCTAATAGTATTATTCAGATCTTCTGTATCGAGTCAGCTAACTGTAGCCTGTGGATTAAATCTGGTGTGTAGCATGTTTTTATACATTCTATGAACTTAGAATGGTTTTTACATTTTTAAGGGTTGTAAAAAAACAAAAACATAAAACAAAATGAAGAATATGCAACAGAGACTACAGTGGTCTGAAAATCCTATAATACCGACTTGCCTTTTATAGAAAAAATTTGCTCACCCTAATTTTATGTCTTCAATGATATTTTATTTAGTTCTGTTAATTACTGGAGGGGATATGAAAATATAATTTTAGGATTATCTATTTCTCCCTTTAATGTTATTGATTTTTGCAGTAGCCATTTTAAAATTATTGAGCAAATATACTTTTATTAAGTTTTTCCTTTAGTATAAAATGTTCCCTTGTAACTATGATAATTCTCCTTTTTTTGAGTTCTATTTTGTCCGATCTTAATATAGACACTTCAGATTTCCAATGCTTATGGTTCACATGGTATCTTTTCTCATCATTTTACATGTAACTAGTTCATGTTCTTATAAAGCATACTTTTTGTAAATAAACTGTAGTTGAGTCTTGTTTTTTTTTTAATTCAGGATGACAATCTCTTCACTTTAATTGGGAGTGTTACTTCATTTATGTTTAAAGTAATTATTGATATGGTTAATCTTATTTCTACTAGTTTCTATTTGTTTAGAGATTTATTCCATCTGTTCTTTGTTTTTCAGTTATACTTTCCTGTCTTCTTTTGGTTAATTGAATATTTTTGTCATTCTATTTTAATTCCTCTGTTGGCTATTTACCTGTACCACGTTTGTATTTTTTGAGGCCACTTTAATGCTTACAAAATGCATTCTTAAATTATCAAAATACTATCTAAAGTTAATATTGTTCTACTTCACTTAAAATGTAGGACCTTGGAGCAGTATAGTTACATATACACCCCCTTGTCTTTTGTGCTATTGTCAAATGTATCTACATAAAAGCCTCATGTTATATAGTGTCATGACTTTTGTTTCAAATAATTACATGTTTTTCTCAGCTTTTTTGAGATCTAATTGGTGTACAATAAACTGCGTATATTTAAAGTGTAAAATTTGATGAGTTTTGACATATGTATAAATTTTTAAAACCATTACAATTTGAACTAAAAAACATATCTATCTCTCTCAAAAGTTCGTTATGCTTTTTTTGTAATTCCTTCTTGCCACCAATTCCCAGGCAATCATTTATGTGATTTTTGTCACTATAGGTTAGATTGCAATTTTCTAGAATTTTACATAAATGAAATTATATAGAGTGCATGCTGTTTTTCAACTAACATTTTTTATTCCACATAATTATTGTGAGATTCATTCATGTTGTTACATGTATTAATAATCTGTTCCTTTGTATTGCTGAATAGTAGTCCTCCATAGTGGGACTATAATATGAGTTGTTCATTCATCTCTTGGTGGATATTTGTATTGTTTTCAGTATTTGGCTATTATAAATATAGCTGCTATGAACATTTATATACAAGTATTTGTTTGGATATAGAATTTTATTTCTCTTTGATAAATATCTAATAGTGGGATGGCAGAGCAGCATGGTTATGTAGTATATGAGGTCATTCTTACATTGCTATAAATAAATATCTGAACCTGGGTAATTTAGGAAAAAAGAGGCTTAATTGGCTAATGGTTCTGCAGGCTTTACAGAAAGCATGGTGTTGGTATCTGCTCAGCTTCTAGGAAGGCCTCAGGAAGCTTGCACTCATGGCAGAAGGCAAAGGGGGAGCAGGCACATCACATGGTGAAAGAAGAAGCAAGTGAGAGAAAGTGGAAGGGAGGTGCCACACCCTTTTAAACAACCAAATTTTATGTTAACCCAGAGTGAGAGCTTACTTATCACCAAGGGACGGCCCAAGTCATTCATGAGGGCTCTGCCTTCATGATCCAACCACTTCCCCCACGCCCCACCTCCAACACTGGAGATTACATTTCAGCATGAGATTTGGACAGGGACAAATATCCAAACTATATCATTTCACCCCCGACCCCTCCCAAATCTTGTCCTTCTCACATTGCAAAATACAATCATGCTTTCCCAACAGTATCCAAAAATCTTAACTCATTCCAGCATTAACTCAAAAGTCCAAAGTCTCATCTAAAACAAGGCAAGTCTCTTCAGCCTATGAGCCTGTAAGGTCAAAAACAAGTTACTTACTTCCAAAATACAATGGGAGTGTAGGCATTGGGTTAACATTGCCACTCCAAAAGGGAGAAATCAGCCAAAAGAAAAGAACTGAAGGCCCAATGCAAGTTCAAACCTGGCAGAGCAGTCACTAAATCTTAAAGCTCCAAAATAACCTCCTTTGACTTTATGTCCCACATCTAGGGCACACTGATGCAAAGGATGGGCACCAAACGCCTTGGGCAGCTTCACTCCTGTGGCTTTGTGGGGTTCTGCCCCCATAGCTGCTCTCACGGGTTATTGAGTGCCTGTGGCTTTTTCAGGTTCAGGGTGCAAGCTGCCAGTAGATCTACCATTCTCGGGTCTGGAGGGCAGTGGCCCCTTCTCACAGCTCGACTAGGCAGTGTCCCAGTGGGTACTCTGTGTGGGGGCTCTTACCCTACATTTTCCCTCTTTACTGCCCTAATAAAGGTTATCTATGAAGGCTCTGCCCCTGCAGCAGGCGTCTTCTTGGGCAACCAGGCTTTTTCATACATCCTCAAATCTAAGCAGAGGCTGCAAAACATTCTTCACTCTTGCATTCTGTGCACCTACAGGCTTAACACCATGAGGAAGCTGCCAAATTTTATAGCTTGCATTCTCCAAAGTGGCAGCTCAAGCTGTACCTGGGCGTTTTAAAGCCCCAGCTAGAACTGAAGCAGCTGGGATGCAGAGAGCAGTGGCCCAAGACTGTGCAGGGCAGCAGGTCCCTGGGCCTGACCCATAAAATCTTTTAGTCTTCCTAGGCCTCAGGGCCTGTAACTAGAGGGCCTGTGTCTTAGATTTCTGGGATGCTTTCAAAGTCTTTTTCCCATTGTCTTGGCTATTAGCACTTGACTCCCTTTTTGTTATGCAAATTTCTCTAGCAAGCCATTGCTATAAAGCCTACTTGAATTATTCTCCCAAAAAAGCCTTATCTTTCTCTGCCACATGGCTAGGTTGCCAATTTTCTAAACTTTTATGTTATGCTTCTTGTTTAAATATGAGTTCCACATTGATCATTTCTTTGCTCCTGCATCTGAGTGTCAGCTGTTACAAGCAGCCAGGGTTACATCTTGAATACCCTGTTGCCTAGAAATGTCTTCCACCAGATACCCTAAATTATCACTCTGAGGTTCAAGCTTTCACGGATCCCTAGGGTAGGGAAACAATGCAGCCAAGTTCTTTGGTAAGGCACAACACAGGTGACCTTTGCTCCAGTTCCCAATAAATTTCCATCTGAGACCTCATCAGCCTGGGCTTCACTGTCAGCATTTTGACCACAACCATTTAACTAGTTTCCAAGAAGTTCTGAACTTTCCCTCATCTTCCTGTCCTTTTCTGAGCCTTCCACACTCTTCCAGCCTCTGCCCATTATGCAGTTCCAAATCTGCTTCTGCATTTTCAGGTATCTTTACAGCAATGCCCTACTCCTGGTACCTACTTTCTGTATTAGTTCATTCTTGTATTGCTATAAAAGAATACCTGTGACTAGGTAATTTACAACAAACAGAGGTTGAATTGGCTCATGGTTCTAGAGGCTTTACAGGAAGCACAGCGCTGGCAGAGAGGCCTCAGGAAGCACAGCTTCTAGAGAGGCCTCAGGAAGCTTACAATCATGGCAGAAGGTGAAGGGAGAGCAGTCGTGTCACATGGCAAAAGCAGGATCAAGCAAGAGGGGGGCAGTGGTGCCACACAATTTTAAACAACCAGACCTCATGTGAACTCAGAGCAAGAACTCACTTATCACCAAGGGAATGGCCCAAGCCATTCTTGAGGGATCTGCCCCCATGATCCAGCCACCTCCTACCAGGCCCCACATCCAACATTGGGGATTACATTTCAACATGAGATTTGGTTGGGGGTAGATATCCAAACTATATCACGTATGTATAACATTTTAAGAAATTGCCAATATCTTATCCAAAATTTTACATTTCTACCACTATACAAGTTATAGTTACTCTACTTCCTTACTAACACTTGGTATGGTCTTTTTAATTTTAGCTATTCTTGTGAGTTATATACTGGTATTTAGTTAGGTTTTATTTTAATTTCTCTAATGACCAATCATGATGAGCTTCTTTTCATGTGCTTATTTGCTTCTTTTCATGTGCTTATTTGCCATCCATGTATCTTAAAGCTCCAAAATAACCTCCTTTGACTTTATGTCCCACATCTAGGGCACACTGGTGCAAAGGATGGGCATCAAAGGCCTTGAGCAGTTTCACCCCTGTGGCTTTGTGGGGTTCTGCCCTCACAGCTGCTCTCACAGGTTATTGAGTGTCTGCTGAAGTGTTGGTTCAAATATCTTGGCCATTTTTATTTGAGTTGTTTGTCTTCTTATTGAGTTATAAGAGTTCTTTATGTATTTTATGCTTATTTATTTAGTTAGTTCGTTTTTTGTTTGTTTGTTTTTTAGTTTTTTTTAGTTAGCTCGTTTTTAAAGACAGGATCTTGCTCTGTCGCCCAGGCTGGAGTACAGTGGCATGATCATAACTCACTGCAGCCTAGAAAGAAGTTATTCATATGTTTAGAAACAGTTCCTTTTTCAGATATATATTTTGCAAATGTTTTTCCCAGTATGTGGCTTGCCCTTTCATTTCTTAATAACATCTTTTAAAGAGCAAAAGTTTATAATTAGAAGAAACCCATTTATCAATTTTTTAATATAGTTTGTGCTTTTTGCATTCTATTTAATAATATTTGTAAACCAAATTTCACTAATATATTTTATATTTTCTTCTGGAAATCTTATAGTATATAGCTTTATAGTTTACAGTTGTAGCTCTTACTTTTAGGTCTCTAATTCATTTTGAGTAATTTTTCTTAATTATATGTATAAACATTAAGAATCACTTCTTTGCATATTGCTTCAGCACCATTTGTTGAAAAGATTTTCCTCTCCTCATCGAATTATCTTAGAAATCAATTGACCATACATATTGGTTTATGTCTGTTCTCTGTATTCTGTTCCATTGATGCCAATAACCAGCTACCTTTAAAACTGTAGTTTAATAATGTATCTTGAAGTCAGGTACTATAAGTCCTCCAGCTTTGTGCTTCTTTTACACAATTATTTTGATTATTCTAGATTCTTTTCATTTCAATATAAATTTGAAAAACTGCTAGTCAGTTTCTAAAATATATACTTGGTCATCTTCATTTTAAATACATTGTATTGATCAAGTTGGGGAGAATTGGTATCTTAACAAAATGAGTTTTTCAGTTCACAAACATAGAATATGCCTATATTTATATAATGCTTCTTTAATTTCTCTCAGCAGTGTTTTCTAGTTTTTACTGTACAGACACATCTTTTTCCAATTATACATGGCATTTTAAACTTTCAATTTTGATTATTCATGCTACTATATAGGAAAAAAAGCTATTTTTATTTTGCATTTTTATTGGGTGTATGTATATTTAGGATAGTTAAGTCTTTTTGTTGTATTGAATACTTTATCATTATGTAATGCCCTTCTTTGTCCTTTTTGATTATTGTTGTTTTAGAGTCTGTTTTGTCTGATATAAGAATAGTAACCCTTGCTCTTTTTGTTTTCCATTTGGCTGACAGATCCTTTTCCATCCCTTTATTTTGAGTCTATGGGTGTCATTTCACGTGAGATGGATCTCTTGAAGATAGCAAACTATTGGGTCTTGATTCTTTTTTCAACTTGGCACTCTGTGCCTTTTAAATGGAAAGCTTGAAAATGTATTATATATTTTATTTATCCCTAAATATTTGAAATATACTTTTTGTATCTGATGCTAAAACGTGACAAGATTTTTTTGTTTCTGGATGAGATGGTCTAAGCTGTGGGAGCAAGGGCCAGGTTATAGTGGCTGTTTCTTTTAATTTATTGCTCAAATTTTAATTTAATAATTCATGTTCAACCTGGGAAAATCTTCAGTTTGAAATATGTACTTGATAAAGTGTGTTAACTTAATAGAGCTAAGGCTATGCCTTACTCTCATAAATGAGTAATCTTTTTATGTGACAGGTGACTTTTATTATCATCTTCATTTTATAAGTGATGAAACCAAAATATAAGTTAAGTAACTTTCCCGAAGCCACATAACTGATCAGTGCTAGAATATGAATTGAAATTCAAGAAATTTTGGCCATAGAGCTGAACTCATAACCACTTCACATACTGCCTATCAGCCATTTGAGTTTACAGGCTTGTAATTATATTAAGGTTTAAAATTATCATCATAGAATAAGTGTTGTAACTTATGAGAGTTACCATAGCCTTAATCCTTCATTTATGGCAAATGTGAATGAGTTTTTATGTCTTTTCCTGGATTAAATTTTAATAGGTGAGGGTGAATGAAGAAAGATGCTAGTAGAAAGGCCAGAAAGGCTAGTAGGAGGCCACACAGCCTCCATCGAGAATTACATGTCAACCACACACCACTGTTTCTGATGGTAGAATTAAAAGCGAAGTTGTTGTACCATTTCAGAAAGATAAAGATCACTAAAGAGGTATTTTTTCTGTAATCTTCTGCTTAGATTGTGACTACTAGGAAATCTACTTAAGAAAGAAGGTTGTTCAAATTTATGAGTTTCTTTTTTGAACTTTGAGCATCTCATATTTCTCCAGAGCTTTAATCTACTTTTAAAACTATCTTCTGTGTTTTTATATCAGTTAGTGGTCAGTGAGTGCCTCCCCCCCAACTCATTGATTTTGTCTTTGATGGCAGAGCAGGGTGTGGATTGACAGTGAGAAATTAAAACATTCCTATCCTATAGGAAATCATTGCAAAGGGACTTGGCTCATGGTATCTGAGAGCTTCCCTATACTGTTTGTTGCTTTACAGTTTCTGTGTTCCTTACCCCCAGTCTGGATACAGTCATCATTGTGGAGAATTCTTTGAACATAAGATTCAGATCATGTATTTACTGGTGCCATAAGTATGTTTTTCTTTGGAGGCATTTCTATACTATAGTCCCTAATGTTTCATCTGCTCTAATGTATTCAACTTGCACATAAAGAACTTGAATGTCTTTGAGCAGGTCATACAACCCCTCTGAGCTTTATTTTTACAACTGAAAAATGAGGTGAGTAGAATATTTCTATATTCCCCTTTTCTAACATTTTGTTGTTTAATGACTTCTATCCATAGGTGCTGAACAATCTTCCAAAGTGATTGCTGACTGTTCAGGTGTAATTAGTGATAGAGACTGGTGGTTTAGGATTCATGATCTGAGAACTCTTCCTTCTCTATAGCTGTCTGTGTGTGTGTGTGTGTGTGTGTGTGTGTGTGAGACTCTGTGTATACTAAAACCTTATTCTGTGTGCTGGAGGAAAGCTAAGGCAGATAAAGAGCGGAACTGGGGTAAAACATTAGTATATGTACACATGAATGCATATACGTATATATGACTTAAAAGAAATATTCTGTGCTCCATATATACTGCTGTCTTAGAATTGCTTCTTCTAATCTAAAACATATTTAAAACATGATTTCGTTTTTTCAACATTTGAGATGCTTATTGTAATGTGAAGTTAACTTTTTTCCAGAATTTTAACAAAGAGGACTTTCTGTTTTATTTTAATGAAATAAACACACCGTGGATAGTTAAAATTTGCCTTCCAAACAAAACGTCATGATATCTCCCTTTTTAGGACTGGAATGTAAGCAGTTATAGAATTTCAGTATCTGGAATGACTCATGATTTATAAGCCAGCTCTTCTTAAACAGTGTATTGTTAGATTATTTACAAGACTAAAGTTTTAATGTTAATTTCTTTATTGTGGTACAATGCCATTTAAGCTTTTGAACTCAAATAAAGATCATTTTTAAAAACTCTTTTTATACCTCTCCCCCAGTTGCTAAATCTAATTTTTTCTCTTTGTCTGGATTTTAATGTTAAAACACTAACAAATCTCATTATTTTTGTAAACTATAGCTTAAACCACAAGCAATAAGAAAAATCCTCATATTCAACTAACATGTACTTTTATGTACCTAGTACACGTTACTGTACTTGGCACTGTAGGGAGATAAACATTAAAAAGAAACACAGTAGTTACTCATACACAAGTACTAGGTGATATTGAGCAAATGACATGTTACAGAAATATTCAAAGTAATAGCCAGATGGTTTAGGATTCCTTATGTTATAAAGAGCTACTTGGATTTTATTTTATTTTTACTTTATTTTTCGAGACAGAGTCTAACTCTGTCACCCAGGCTGAAGTGTAGTGGTGGGATCTTGTCTCACTGCAACCTCTGCCTCTTAGGTTCAAGCAATTCTTCTGCCTCAGTCTCCCAAGTAGCTGGGACTACAGGCATGCACCACCATATTCAGCTAATTTTTGTATTTTTAGTAAAAACAGGGATTCTCCATGTGGGCCAGACTGGTCTCAAACTCCTGACCTCAAGTGATCTGCCCACGTTTGCCTCCCAGAGTGCTGGGATTACAGCATGAGCCACCGTGCCCAGCCCAGATTTTAGTCTGCACCTCTAATTTTGCTACCTCTTCACTATTAGCAATGCTCAGGGATAATAAAAAAGAAACCATTAAAAGTAAGATATCAAATAGCACTTTGAGAACTAAGCCAGTAAAATTTCCACATTATGCTTTTCATTATACATCATTAAAAGAAAACCAAGAAATTTGCACAGCTAAGGAGTGAGGAAACCCCAGAAATGTGCTTTAAGATGGTCAGACATACAAACTCCCATTGTGGTAGCAATTTAATAGGTTGTATTGTTGTTAATTGTATTTTATACTATGTAGAGAAAGACTATATGAACAGAAGCAGAGTGAATAATATAAAGCATAGAGTAGCCCAGAGAACCAGAAATTTGGTAGAAATTTAACGGAACTATTCAGATTATTATGAGTTAGATTTCATCATAATTTAGAGAATATGTATATTTCAAACACATTTTGTCTCCTTTTGCTTTGATGCCATGCTCACCAAGCAATTTCAAGTTATTTAACTTCCAAGATAATTTTCCATGTCTACCATAAGATCACCTGCAAATACCTCCCCCAGATATATTGGTCTGTTGGTTGGTAGCAGTAGTCAGAGGGGCTGAGTTTAATTTTAAAGCAGTGGGTTTCCATTATATTATGAAATGAATTATTAGCATATTATACTAAATGACATGAAAATCCTGTGTTATAAAGAAGTGAATGCTAAGAGTTTGACTACCTGAGAGATTTAGTTATCAGTTTGCACAAAACAAGGTGATATATTTCTATTCATTTGCAACAATCACATTTGTATCATGCTTAGGTATTAGAATGACTCTTTGCAGTGAGATGTGCCTATCATTCTGTCACTGAATTGAAATTGGTTTGTCCATTAGTTTAATAAATATTTGCTGAGTGCAATGAACATTTACTGAGTCCTTTTATTTCTTGAGTATTAAATATATTTACTGAGTGCTTAACAGATAGTCTTAAAGGAGCTTTGGATACATAAGGGAACAAAACAGACAGTATGCTTTTCCTTATGGAACTTATGGGCTAATGAGGAGAGACAGACAATAACCAACAAATGTGATTAAATAAGTTATATAGAATGTGTAGTAGGCATACATATACCTACCGCACACCTCTCGACTGTGGTATGAATACTGTGTGAGGGGAAAAAAAAAGAGCCTCCAACTGAGAGGACTGCAGAGGAAGCAGTATCCTAAGAGGGCAGTTAAGTTTTCATTAGAGTAAATCAGTGCAATGTATAAATCTAGCAAAATGTTAGGAAAAGTTTTCACTAATAAAGTCCATCTTGTAACATGGACTTACAGGACAATACTGGACCTTGTTAAACACAGAATGAAGTCAACCAGAAAGTTTGCAACAAAGATGAGACTGAAATTGCAGTTCTTGACAATACACATTTCTCTATTCAATTGAATTTTTTGAATTTATTGCTGAGTCTATGTTTAGGGTGTGTATGTGTGTGTCTCCCACTAAGGCAATAGAGATGATACTGGTTTGGCAGTTGTTTGATATATGCATATTTATATATAAGACTCAAGCATTAAAATTGCTGTTAGGGTCAAAGCACAATGGTAACTTACGCATGTGCTCTACAATTGACATGCTAAAGACTTAGGAAGTTTTTTTCTTGACAGTCTGTCAGCTATCACTTATGGTTCTTAGTGGTTCCAAAGGCTCATTTGTTCCAAATCTGATCTTCATAAAATTGGTTATATATCTATAGGTATGTAATTGTTTTAAATTTTGAGGCATAGATTTTATTATCACTATTATAGTGTCTGACACTGCACTATTGACCACACACATACACACACACACACACACACACACATATATATACACACATACATACATACCCAGACCCCTTTATATATTTGTGTAACTGAAATAGATGTGGACATATATTTATATAAGTATGTGTGTATTTGTGTTGCTTAGGTAGATAAGTGTAGATGCATGGATAGACATATAGGTATGCCTATCCATCCTCTATTGAGATAGAGATAAAAATTCTCTAAATGCTAGATCAATGGCATAGATTGACATGCAGTGGGAATTTACAGAAGAGAAAAATCATTGTAAGACAGGACCAAGTCTGGTAATAATTCATTGAAGAGGAGAATCTTGATTTTGTTCTTGATGGCAGAGCAGGGTATTGGTTGATAGTGAGAAGTTGAGACATTCTGGATGATAGAGACAATATAGACAAATCCCGGAGACAGGACGAAGTATGGTATGTATACAAAATGACATGAACAATGGTCTAAGCAGACTATGAAGTTTATGAACAGTGAGGAGATTGGACCGGATGGATGGAACCAATTTGTTGATGGTTTTGATTTCCAGTTTAAAGAATTTTACCCAAATTCAGTCAGCCCTAGAGAGACCACGTGGGTTCTACAATTAGTAATTGACATAGTTTAAATGACGTTTTAGGAATATTAGGTAACTAAACAGGAATTGAGACAATGAGGACCTGGAACAGAAAAACAAATAGGATGCTATTGCTAAACTTTAGGTACAACTTAATGAGGTCATGAAAGTAGTGAGGAAGAGATGAGACAGGGACATTAGGTAAGAAGAGTTGAGCAATCTTGGTGATTACTGGAAAAAGGAACAGATTCAAAAGAAGATTCAGGACACAGTCACCACTAAAATATGGTAACAATGACTACATTGTTATGAAATTATGGAGTTTCAGCGAGTTTAGTTAATTGAATGAGATGAGCAATGTGGGTACCAGGTTTGGTCATTCATGTAGAAGACCATGCTATTTATTACATCAATGCGGCACCAACATCCCACTCTTCCAGCTCCATAAAAACTGAATATGGAGAAGATAATTTTTTCAACCACATTTGCCATTGTTATTCTGATAATAAAGATCATATATATTAATGTAGAAAATTTGAAAATGAAGTATTTAGAAGACAATAAAATATCACCTGTGATTTAACCTTAATAACATTAAAACATGATAAATATTTCTGTTCTGAAAGAGAATAAAAAACTAAATATTATTTTTGAAACAGTGAATGGAGCTAATTAGGAAGATTTATTAGCAAAACAGTAACATTTTTCTTTTTTCATTATAGAGCAATATCATAAAAGTTGGACAAATGAGTAGCTAGTTGAGTGACATGTACAATAAATGAGAAATATGAAAAATGAACAATTACCGTTGTTAACTGTAGAAACTTAAAGTTGAATTGAGATAAGCACTGTCACCTAGCAAAACAATGACAGAGAGGAATAAAGAACAGGGAGAAAAGCTGAAAAATGTTACACAATTGTTACACGATTCATTCTAAGAAGGCCTATGAGCATGAATTGCTGAACACACTAAGCTTTCAAGGATAAGAGATGAAGTACTTCAAAAGCAAAAAGTTTTGATCTCTTGCCTTTCCTAATGGATGCTATTTAAACTGTATACAGGACTAGCATCACTATCAATGCTATCAAGTATTTTGTGCTCTCAAACCTGTGACTGACAGAATTTTATAAAAATATAGATGTGTTTTTACCTCACATAGTGATTGCTGCATTTGTTAAATAGCATATTTTTAAAAACAGATTCTAAAGGAACTCGCCAATATATAACACAGACCTTTGTATAGCAATAGATAAGATTATGTAGGCATGATTACAAGACTGGAAACATCTTTGTATATAAAATTTATTATATATTTTATCAATAGATTATTAATATGGGTCAATTAGTAAGCAAGTATTAATAGTATTAAGTACTTGTTGAGGTTCTATTTCCCTACTAGATTCCATGCAGAATTTTAAAAAGGCAATAGTTATTTTTACTTTTTTCACACTCAACATATATTTATCATACAGTGCCTGATACACACATGGTAGAATTGTCAATATATGCTTGTTTAACTGAAGTAGATGAAGACACGTATACATAAACATTGCATATATATGTGTGTATGTGTGTGTGTGTGTGTGCAATCAATTACTATATTAGAGTGCAATAGGATTCAGAGAAGGAAAAAAATTGTTATAAGGCAGGGGCAAGTTTGGGAATAGCTCATTAAACTTGAGCTTTGTCCTTAAGAGCAGAGCAGGGTATGGATTGATTGAAAGTAGGACGTAGAGATATTCTAAGCAGTGGGGACAGTATAGACAAAACTCAAAGGCAGAATCAATTTACAACTTGTGTAAATCATGATATATACAATGAACTAAAGAAACTATGAGGTTTATATTGAACAGTGAGAAGATTGGACAGTCACGTTAGAGCCAACTGTTTGACAGCTTTGGGTGCTAGTTTAAGAGATTTAAACTAAACCCAATAGGCAAAAAAGAGCCAATATGGGTCTTCAGTTGGCAACTGAAATAGTCAAAGCAGTATTATAAGAAGATTAAAGAATTAGGCAGCATATGAGATGGGAAGGAATTTGAAACAAGAAAGATTAAGGAACTATTGCTAAATTCTAGGCATGAGGTAATAAAGCTGTAGAAGGACGAAGAAAGCAATGAATCTGAATGGATGTTGAGAAAGAAGTTAGCTGAGTGTTGGTGATTTACCATATTGACAGAGTCAAAGGGAAGAAGAGACAAGAATAAGAGCTGACTAAATTTTGAGTATAAAAATAAGAATATTTACTCCCGGCACTGCTAATTAAAATGTACTCTGGAAAAAACTTTCAGAAAATCGGTTTTTCAATTTTATTTCCTGTAATCGTCCTAAGAAAATCAGAAATATAAAGAAGCATATATAAATTGTTCATATTTATCTTAGTAAAAAAATTGAAGTAACCAAAAACAATCAACAATAGGAGATATATAATAAAGAAGTAATAGTAAAGTAGAAGCCCTCTCATCTAGCCTAGTTGTATCTATTAATTGGTTGATTAATGGAAAAATTTCAGTCAAGTGAAGAATTATTAAGGTGATATGTACATGCCCTAAATATATTTACTTCAAACATAAAAAGGTACATTCATTTGTCATTTTTCAATGTAGAGCTATGCCTTTTCCTCTGAGTATGATTCTAATAATGATTGTACCCATTAAATATTGTCTATAGTATCCAGTATTTCTTTAAAATGAACTGATAATTCCGGGATATCGGCCAAACAACTTAAGTGCATAATTTCTCTAGATTTTTATTACTTTTTCTTGTTATTTTGCCCACCTAATTCAGCAGCAAAGTTTTTAATTACTCACCTTCTTCCATGGCCACTCCTTAGCCACTATAAGGACAGGCTCCTATTCTGAAGAATATAGAAAACAATTGCAGTTTTAAACAGAGGATGCATGATCTGAAATATATTTTAACAGAATCACTCTGACTGTTCTATTTGAGAATGGACTGTGGTGGGGGAGGGAGAACTTTTATGCACTTTGTATTCCATAATCACTCTGATGCAAAAACAATTGTAGCTCTCTTTCTAGTGTGTGCATTTCCTGTGAGCCCCAGTTGTGAATAGCAGAAAATACAGAGGCATCTAGGAAAACCTAGGGGTGGGAGGGACTGGGAGGGTATAAGGCCTTTCAAGGTGTTTAAAGAAGAGACAAATATGAAGAAGCAGGCATAGTTTCAGAAGAAGTTTTTTTGGTTTTTGTTGTTGTTTGTATTTACCTAATTAGTTCTCAACTGCAGAGGCACATTAGAATCTGCTGGGGAATTTTAAAAATACCACTGCATGGGCCGCCTCTCATATACACTGATGTAACTGGCCTGCGTTGGGGCCTAACTCTCTTTCTCTGTTTCTCTCTCTGTCTCACTCTCTGTCTCTCTCTCTTTCTCTCTCTCTCTCTCTCTCTCTGTGTGTGTGTGTATATGTGTGTGTGTGTATATATATGTGTGTGTGTATATATATCCCCTGTTCTCTCTATATATATGTAATCCAAGTTTATGACTTGGATTAGGCAGCCTGTAAAATGGCTTCCAGTGATCCCTGCCTTCTGGTATGTATGCCCTTGTATAATACTCTCCTCATGAGTGTAGGCAGAGGCAATATATATATATTATATATAGAACAGGGGATACCAGTGTGCACCTACCATTGAAATCAATTGTTTTCAAGTCTTTTTAGGTCTTGTTCTCAGATGGTCTTGGGTAAATTGTGGCTTATTGCCTTCATTGTGTAGAACAAAACACTGTATGGCCCAAAGGAATTCCAGCTGGCATCTATGATCTTATTCTCTTGAGGCAGGGCAGCTAAAGGGAGGATTATCTTCACGTTGAGTCTGATGGCAGGGTAATTTGCTTCATGTGAAGGCAAAGGGATATTGTTAGTTTTTCAGCTACATTGGGAGTTCTAAGTAGGCACATCTCAGGCTAATAGGAAGTCCAGACTGTGGTTCAAACCTTTTCTTAATTATCCTGTGTAGGAATGGACCACGCAGTATCCCTCAAGGAAGAATCAAGAATGTTTCCACAGAGAATATACATATTTCATCTCTTTCTCTGCTGAATGGATCTCCACTGAAAGCCATGAATTACGCTTATTAGACCCTGTAGAATCCCAGCTTATGGCAGTGACATTAAAAACATCTAGTTTATGACTTGGATTAGGCAGCCTGTAAAATGATCCCCACCTTCTGGTATGTATGCCCTTGTATAATACCCTCCTCATGAGTGTAGGCAGAGGTAACATCAGTTTTGGAACTAGGTTATATATATTAAAACAAACAAACCTGTGGCTTCCATTTTGGGTACTTTATCTCACACTCTCTGATTTCTTGCTCTGTGGGAAACGGACTGTAATGTTGTAAGCAGTGCTGTGGAGAGGTCCACATGGTAAGGACGTGATAGGTCCTGACAACAGCCAGTGAGGATCTAAGGTGGATCCCTTTCTGAGTTGAATATTGAGGTAGATGACTACAGCCCTGGTCGACACCTTGATTGCAGCCTCATGAGGAATTCTGACCAAAAACACTGTGCTGAACCATGCCCAGGTTCCTGAGCCACATAAACTATGAGAAAACAAATATTTGTTTCAAGCCATTAAGTTTTAATTTGTTACACAGCAATAGATAACTAACACGTGGAAGGATTCATCAAGAGAAGGGTTTTTCATAAGTGAAATGTTATTCTCTTCTCACATTTCAATTATTAGAATATAAATGAAAGAAAATACATTTGGGTAGGCTCTCATAAATTCAATGATAAGGATTTGGAAAATGCAACCACATGATAACCATGAAGTAAAAGGAAAACATAAGAGGCGTTTTCCCAGACGAGAGTAAATATCTGGTTCCCTGAGAAGTATAGTTTGAAAATGGAGAAATCAGATGTTACTGGAAAGAGGCTAGGACTGTATTATTTTTTGCTTCCTGTCAAGTCTTTTCAACTCAAGAGAAAGTAAATTTTCTCGACAAACCATTCAAAATTAAAGGATAGGTGGGTGTATATGTGTCCCTGAAGGAACAAGTGACCTTCACTGAAAGCAGCAGCTTGGTTAAATAAATGCTGTACAGAAGTGGAATAAAGCTGACAACAATGCTGAAATAGTTACACATGAAGTTTTAATGAGCTATTTCATATTAAGATACATATTGAGAATTCAAACCAGAGAGACAAGTTAATAGATATTTTTCCAACTCTGTTTTAGGGTGATCATAGGAATGATACCCACAAGTTAGTCCTAGTGGCCTGCCTCCGTTTTGGTAGATCAGTGATGTATTCTGATTGGCCAGCAATCACCCATACTGACTGTTAAATATTTTTGTTATTGCTCCTACGCATGATGAATTTGAATTCTGGTTTTCTTTAGCCTTCTGTTATTTATGTGTAAAGTTGGATTACGGGAGGCAAAGAATCTCTTGTGTCTCATTCACGCTCAAGTAAATGGCAGTGGGGTAGGGATGTAAAGGAAACTGCTTGATAAGCCCTATAAGTCATTCTGATGTATCAATTTTGCTTACTGGTGTTTAATTGCAGACATTGTCATATTAACACAACCACAAATATATTATGGAGTAAGATGCAAAAATCACAGTTAGGAGAAAAGAAATGTTCTGCCTGTGGTGGGCCCGCTTTGCACTATTCTCTAACCTCTTATTTTATACCTGTACTATTAGAGATATTTCAGTAGAAAATCGTGAGGGGCACTGTTTTAGAGTTTTTGTTGTTACAGGGTTGCTTTTACCACAGCGAGGTCCCCTTGTACATCTTTATGTTGTTTGGCAGCCTAGAGAACCAGAAGAGCAAACTCTATGAGACAGAAACCCTAAGCATTTACCTCCAGCATCCCTTCTCTTCTGTCATTAAATTGAATATGTAGCCAGTTCAAAGGCTGACAATTTATACTATGGCTTTTATATTTTTAATTTATAATTTATATTATGGCTTACGTCAAAATGTTTTGTTCACTGCTTTGAAAGTATCTTTTGTTTACTTTTGTTATTTTGTATTTTGATTTTTTCCTTTTTAATTGTTAGAAACTCATATATTTAATTTTCTCTTTCAAAGAACACTTTAGAAAGTCTTATATGTATATTTTGCACAAAGTTTTCCATTCGTGAACAAAAGACGGATAGGAATCAGAATTGAAAACTACATAATTTCTCTTCTCCTTTTGAGTCAAATCATCATGGTATAGATTAGTAATTCTGTATGAAGTGCATTGCCAAGACATAGTTACGTTTGTGTATAAATGTATATCTCAATAGAAATAAAAAACAAAAAACCCAGAAGACCACTAGCTAATAATACTAATAGTCTAAGGGTAGAAAGCATGTGCTAACTGATCTAGACTCTTGTGACAGTTGTATATCTTTCCAGCTGCATGACTTTAGGTGTATCAAAATCTCAGTTTCCTAGACTACAAATGAGTAAGAGGGATGGAGACCCCTTACAGTTTTAAGATTCTAGAATTCTAAGTGTGTGTAACTAGAGCACGTTTTATTTTGTAAAATTTGCATAATAAATTTAAAAATAGGAGAAAAATAATTAAAGTACATGTTTCTAAAAATCTTTTTTAGGTGACTTATACTACCAGGAATGGATTTACCACTAAATATTGGTTTTGCCTAATTCAGCATTGCTATATAATTTAATGGAAGTATAACTCCATAGACAAAGAGCATTTGGTCCTAACATAGCTTGTATTTTATATGTATATACACTATTTCTATTTAAATTTCTGTATAGTCATGTTTTACCCTTTTAAAAAATGAAGATTAGTTTTATTATGTATTTTCTTTTGTCTATAAACATTCAGTGAATTCACACTGAAAACTGATTATGGACAGATAGTCTGCTAGGCACTAAGGAAACACATGTGAAAAACAAAGTCCTCTTCTGCCCTCAGTATGCTCGCAAGACTACATACAGTTACTGAAGCCTGACCTCAAAACCTAGCTAGCAAAGTCCTTGAATCAGGTGATAGTTCAGAATACCATTCATGCTCTCTCCCAAGAGTATATCTGAGGAAGGGCAGTTCTTTCTAATTTCCTACATCCTGGTCATGTAGATGAACCACAGGAAAATCAAATGAATCTATTGTTTTTGTTGACCTAGTCTTTTCTTATAACTCTCATCTATAAATGTATTACCAAATACTGTTCATGTAAAGGGACTTGAATGACAAATATTTTGAAATTAAAACCACAATGGTTAGCATACCTTTTAAGTTAGGTAAATGTTGACCTCCCATTGGTGAACATACAAAGTGCTACCAAGATCTGCCAATGAAAGACTTTTGAAGTGGAAATTCATCTTTGTAATAATCCTGTTATCTGTAGGCTGACCTCAAGCCCTCATGACATTCAGGGCCCCTTATTCCTAACTGTATCTTCTATTTTGGGCATTGTGCTCTTGCCATCTAACAGGAAAACAACTTTCAGTGCTGCCACCTTTTGAAGAGCAGAGATTTCTAGAGATTAGAAAATGACTAAATTTAAATACACGTAGTTTTAAAATATGATACTTTTCTACTCATGCATTCAAATATATTCTAACTTTAAAATCGTGTAAATACTTATATTTGTAATGATTTCACTTATATGATCCAATTAATTGGCAAGAATATGTGGCAAAAGATTTTTTACACATTTGTATTGTTCCGTGTGAGACATCTATTGTAAGCATTGCTTCAGGCTCTCATTTTTGTCTGCCTTCCAGGATTTGCTGGCCCAAGTGCTGTGTGCTAGATTTAGTGTCAGTCACAAAGGGGAGGGAAACTTGCAGTTGAGCCAGACAGTTTTGTTATTCCTTTAAAATTAAAAGCATATGAAACAGATAGAGCTTATTAAGGTTTTTTTTTTTATAAATAACATAAACTTAAATAACAAAACAATAAAGTTCAAAAACAACTTAAAATAGAGTTTAATGCTGTAACCATAGGAAAAAAAGCATGATTATTTGTGGGAAGAACATTATTAAAAGCCATATTCCCAAATATGAATTATACAAAGATAGATTATGTTACTTGAAAAAAACTTAAAGATTTCTCAATTTTACTTTGAGGAATTATAAAATGTTATTTTGTGGCAAGTGAGATGAAGTACAGTATTATCATCAATCACTGTTGCTATTTTATATACAAGATTTTTGGAAACATCCTTTTAGCAATACCCTTTCCACTTGAGCAGCATTAGAAATTTTGTTCTTGTTAATAGGTATAAGCATGTTCTAATCCTGTACTTTTGTTAAATTATCTATTTTACTGACTTTCATAATAGATTTTTTGGAGAATATTCTTTTTTTCTGATTAGAGTTTAAGTAGATTATAATTTTTCACTAGAAAGCATTTAAAATGCTGCTAATTTTCCATAGTTAGTGTGGCTTGATTATCTGACAAATCCTGCCAGCAGCCTGTAGGTCTGATATACCTTATATAACATCATCTGCATTATTATTATTATAGCAGCCATTTTATAAGCAGATAGGAATATTTAAATAATCATTATCAGATAATCAAATCTAACATACTCTTAAGGGTAAATTAATTTAAGAAAAAATTACTATTACTAACACCATGATTGTACAACTAGTTTTACAATTTTTTACAACCTTTAGTTACTAAATCTGATTTTTGTGTATACTTTTCAAATCTTTCTTTAATGCAGTGTCTTAAACATAAAGCACAAGTCCAGCTTGATCAGTTTTTCAGTAGTTTTCCAGCCTTTCTTGGTTACTAAAAAATAAAAGGAAAGAAAATTTTGAGAAGAAAGAAAACAGTCCACTTAAAGAAATCTCCCTGCTGGAACTGGTTCTTTATATACCATATACAATTAAGTTATTGCCATAGGAAGAAAGTGGGCTGTTTTTTGTTCTTTCTTCGTTTTTTTTCCTCTTACAGGAATCCCCTTTTGATTTAAGGCAACAAACATTTCCCCTCCATTGTGTGTCCATTTAGCTGATGCATATGTGTTGTAATGGTTTTCCAGAATTAGTTCTTTGAAGTTACAATCTTCATTGCATTCTTTCTGTTAAAACAAACAAACAAACATTATCCAGATGATTTTTAGAGAGGCTCAATTAAACGAAGAGTAAGCAGGTAATATTTGGTAGAATTGAAACATACATGACTTTTTTTAACCCTCAGATTGAGCAGGCCAAATGTGGTTTATCAGCTATACTTATGTAGTATATTTGCATAAAAAGGTATCTTAAATTTAAAATAAAAACACCATGTAATACACAGTTAGTTATGAAATATGTGTAGCTTTTTGGCAGTTCATGTCAACTATTCTTTAAAATTAGCACCTATTTCCCCCTAAGTAACAGGCGTCATATTACTATTCCCACATCACTCGTTCTTTAACCACTGGAAATTTGGTGTAATTAGCAGAACTTCTGCCTCCCTCAGGTGAGAGACTTGTTTCACAACTGTTCTTTATTTACTTCTACATTGTGTTCAATGGTAATGGAAGATAAAATGTTAATTTGTTTGTTCATCCATGCGATCATTTGTTCATTCAATTAAACCTATATCATTATATAATTAGCCTGTCCCAGGCATTATGCTGAGCTGTGGGAATATAAAGGAAAGCCAATTATATTTTATTATAGTGGGATGAACTGTTACATATTTTGCATTGTAGTGAAGTGGGAACAATGTGAATAATTACAGTTCAAAGCCCATGATTGTGAGATTGATGTTGATAAATGAACTAAACATTTCAAGATTTTTTTCCCAAGAATTTTCATGTCAGCAATGTGCAAATTGGGTGACCTTTAACAAAAAGAGCTTTAATACTGGCAAATGGAAATTTTGGATTTTAAATATCTAAAATGCACATGGAATTTTAGAGCTGGAAGGATGCTTAGAGGTCAGTTCATTCAACTCATTTTACAGATGAAGAAACCAAAATCCAAAGAACAAGCCATTTGTCCAAAGTCACACAGAAAACATTTTTTTCTTAATGTTTGAGTAAAAAGTGTTTTAATAAAATCATTATATTAATACAGTTGGAGATAAATTAATTCCATTTTTACTTTTCAGAAAGGTGAGATATTTTGACAAAAATTAGTTTTAAAAATTAAGCCTAAGCTATTAATTATCAATACCTTTGCATAGAGTTTTCCTTCCTTGTTCATTGCAAGATAGAATTCACTTTCCACCCCTTTGATTGCCACAATTCCGACTGCCACTGTCCTGATTTCCATGATATCTGCAAGGAATCACAGAAAGACATGTCAAGTATTCGTTCAGCTTTGCAGGTGATCCAAGAATGGCCATTTGTTCTTATTTCTGTTTTAATTGGAAGTTTTTAAAATTTTTAATGTGATTATTTACTCAGCCCAAGACCCCTGACCCACAACAGATACACACAAACACCAGAATAGTCATTATATAAGGGAAGTACAAACTGATGGGTTTTTTATTTTGTAGAAAATGTGTCTGTATCTAATAAATAGTCACATATTTGAGTTCAGCTTTTTATTCTCTAGAATTAAATTTGTAATTTACTATAATAATAATAGCTAATGTTTATTGAACTCATACCACATGCCAAAGATTATTACATTGCTCTCATGTATTAACACATTTACTCATAACCACAGACTGAAGCAGGTAGTCTTGTTATCCCAGTTTTACAGATCAGGAAACTGAAGCACAGAGAAACTAAGAAATTTGCCCAAATTCTTATACCTGATAAGTAGCAGAACTGGAATTTGAACCCAGATATTCTGGCTCTTAATCATTATATAATTACTCTTCTATTTGAATAAACTTTATCTTAAAAATTATTGCCAACAGAATAGCTCTTGAATATACTGAAAGTGAAGAAAATTCTAATTAAAGCAATTGTAAATGATGTTAAATAGAGCCTACTGCCTTAAAAAAAGATTGTTTTAAACTGATAGTATTTTGATACATGGAAAGACCACTTAAAACAAAATAATGAATCCTGTTTCTATAATACTTCATAACTTTATACTGTTATAATTAACTTTTAAATCTTTGTTGAAATTGTATTTACAAAACGTGTTTACACAAGAATGGTAACTTACTATTTGCCTTTATTATATATATCTTCCTTAAATCCTGTGTTTTAATGACACACTAAATAAAGTAAAATCTCAAGAAATTTATTAAAATGATGTAAGAATTAAAATTTTAGTGTACTTTTATGCAATTTGCTATTAATTATATTTTCTACATGAAGGTACAGCCCTGAGTCATTCTCTTACCTATGTCTAACACAGTGCAAAGAAAAGTCAAAGTGTCAATTATCTGTGTGACTGGGCCTTCAAAAGCTACTTTCTAAAATATTGACTTAAAGAAAAAAATAATTGTATTGCCCCATACCTTCAATTCATTCTCTTATTTATTTTTTGACTTCATTTTTGCTATCTGAATAATATAATTTCTATTCATGTCATTGGGATTTAATGTAGCCTAGCTAATATTTGTCATTTGCTTCACATATATGTTGCATATAGAAGCCTGTTTCCCAATATACTGTACTTAACACTAGTCAGAGCTCGTCCAGTTGAGAGTTTCACAGCTGCTCATCTAGAAATTGGGTTTTATTAAGAAAATGCAAATGAATGGATATTAATCTTTTTATGTATTTATTAAGCATTATCACAATGCATAGAACCCTACTGTGGTTTTAGGATACAAATTAAGAAAAACAGCCCTGGTTCTGAACACCAGAAGTTAAAACCTCATAGAAACAGCAAACATGTCCATATATATCGTTTTAATTAAGAGATATATATATCTTACATTAATTAAGATATATATAATTATATATATTAATTAAGATATATATATCTTACTTTTCCCACATCACTCGTTCTTTAACCACTGGAAATTTGGTGTAATTAGCAGAACCTCTGCCTCCCTCAGGTGAGAGACTTGTTTCACAACTGTTCTTTATTTACTTCTACATTGTCTTCATATATATATATCCTAGTTAAGATACATATAATCTTAATTAAAAGAAAGCATTTTGAAGAACACAGGCCTGAATAGGCTAGAGAAAATTTAGTAATTGCTTACAAGCACATGAAGGATTATGATGTTGATGCATTCATGTAACATTCAACAGATCTTCACCGAGAGCCAATTCTGTGCCAGGCTCAATTCACAGACAAGCCTTGCCCTTTTAGAGCACTCTGTTTGGTAACTATAACTTCACTTCATTAAAGGAAGCACAAAGGGAAATAACATGCAGAAGAATACTATTAGGTTAAATTTGTACTAATACAATGAAAAATACTGAAGAAATTCATTGATTCAACATATTTGCCTCCAAAATGGAATAAATATATCAATTAGGTTGGTGCAAAACTAATTGTGGCTTTTGCCATTACTTTTATGACAAAAACTGTAATTACCTTTGCATCAACCTAATATTTAAAAGACATATGGAATAGTTGGTTTCTAAAGATCTTAGCACTGTAAAATATCATTAAGAAGTAAATATTTTCTTTTCCTTCAAGTCTCTTTACTCCTGCCATTCCTCCCTTTATTTAATATATTTTCTTTTAGATAAAAAGAGAATGCTGATGCACAAGCTTGGAGTGTCTTTCATGATCAGTTATTAGGGACTGGAATCTGTAACGTTTGCTGGCTTTTGTTTGACAGAACAATTGTAAAACATAAATGTTGACTGATAGAGTTATTGTTAATTATGATAGGCAGACATCTTCCCTTTTAGGTCCAGTCATGACAGTAAGTTCATATTGCCCCACTCCCAAAATGTTTTCTTCTATCCCCTGCCTGTCTATTGCACTTTACAAGAGGTGATGGCTGGGTGCAGTAGCTCACATCTGTAATCCTAGCACTTTGGGAGGCCGAGTCAGGCAGATCACTTGAGGTCAGGAGTTCAATACTACCCTGACCAACATGGCGAAACCCTGTTTCTACTAAAAATACAAAAAATTATCCAGGTGTGGTGGTGGGTGCCTGTAATCCCAGCTACTCAGGAGGCTGAAGGAGGAGAATGGCTTGAACCCAGAAGGCGGAGGCTGCAGTGAGCCAAGACAGTGCCACTGCCCTCTAGCCTAGGCGACAGAGTGAGACTCCATCTCACAAAAAAAAAAAAAAAAAAAAAAAATTAGTTGAGCATGGTGGTGCATTCCTGTAATTCTAGCTACTTGAGAGGCTGAGGCAGGAGAATCACTTGAACCCGGGAGGCAGAGGTTGCAATGAGCCGAGGTCACACCACTGCACTCCAGTCTGGGTGGAGTGAGGCTCTGTCTCAAAAATAAATAAATAAATAAATAAATAAATAAATAAAAATAAGGTGATGAACATTTTTAATCTTATCCCTCCACATATTAGGGTTAAGGATACCAAAAATTCTTTGAAAAGATTCTACCTTTAGCTGAGATTAGAATAGACGTATATTCTTAATTGCTTGACATATTTGAAAAATACCATTCACACTGGGAAATCAATGTATCTAAAAGACAATTGCTTGGGGAGAGCATTAAGCAGTGTTGTCAGAATCAATACCTTATCAACCCTGATTTTCTAGTCCATTTTGCTCCATGTCCTATGACCCTCTTTCATTCAAGAAAAGCTCAAGGATAAAGAAATTAACATTTTCACTCTTTTGTTCAGTTGCAGCGTGGGGAGTGATGTTCCTTTCAGTATGCACAAATATTTATAGAAGTATTCACTATGGGCCGGGTGCAGTGGCTCACGCCTGTAATCCTAACACTTTGGGAGGCCAAGGCGGGCAGATCACCTGAGGTCAGGAGTTCAAGACCAGTCTGGCAAACATGGTGAAATCCCGTTTCTACTAAAAATACAAAAATTAGCCAAGCATGATGGTGGGTGTCTGTAATCCCAGTTACTTGGGAGGCTGAGGCAGGAGAATCACTTGAACCTTGAGTTGGAGGTTGCAATGGGCTGAGATTTCACCATTGCACTCCAGCCTGGACAACAAGAGCTAGACTCCATCTCAAAAAAAGAAGAAAAGAAGTATTAACTATGAAATTATGAAATCCTGCCCTCCAAATCAGAAGCCACGAAGTTGCTCAGAATACATAATAGAAAAATATGTAATATGCAGATATTAAGTTAGCTACGAATATAAGTTAATTATACTTGGTCTTTTTGCGTACAGTGTATCTGTTGCCTCACATAAAACAAATAGAAGAGGCTATCCTTCTTTGTGGATTTCCATTTGTGCTTAAGAGAAGTTTGTTCACATAAGTAGCACTCAGTAAATTTATTCCCAAAGATTTAAAGCATATTACATAGATGCATCACATTGTGGACATGATGTCCATGGCAGCATAATGGTACAGTTCAAAAATATAAATAAAAGAGAAGGAGAGAATCAGCTCATGCAATGTAACATGAAAAACCAGGCAATGTGTCAAACTCTTTGACTATTTAGCCTTGTCAGCAATATTGTCAACAATAGCATAAATTTATTATTTAGGATGTCACCGTTACACACTAGAGACTATGCCCTAAATGACTTCCCTATTTTTTATCCTCTGGTTCAATAATTCATGAATTTATCTAAACCTTCTTGTCTGTTTGTTATTTAAACCTATATCACACTTGGAATGAAAAGTGAGGAATTTTGATCTAAATTGCAATTACTTTTCAAAAAAATTCTCTAAAATCTTTCAGAATTTTAGATGTCCCTCTAATCTTGTATTTCAGAAATTGATACTAATTCTTTTTTTAATTACCAATAGCTTTGTGATTTTAAAGTGCTTTAACTTTTCTGTTTGAAAAATTACTTTTTAGTGTCTCACCACATAGAATCCATGCCCACCAATCTTAGCATCATGAATATTTCTTTTTCCTGAAACCTTTAAAGCTTTATATTTAAAGTTTTGAGGGGGTATATGTTAATATGGCTGTGCTAGCATGATAACTAAATATTATTTTCAAGTTGGAAAAAAAAGTGGAGGCAGCAGTTTGATGGTTAGCCAATCAGAACTTTTAATCTTGTCCTTGATCAAATATACCCTCTTGGGCATGTTAAAACTAAGAACTAGTATCAACAAAGAAGAAAATATTTAAATTTAAGTAAATTTTATGATTTTCTGTCAAGCCTGGATTGTTGAGTGGGAAATCTTAACCATTATAAATTTATATTATGTTTAAGGCTATAGATTCCATTCATTTTACATCATTAAAACACACCAACATACACATATATGCAAAAAATACATGAACATATCCAACATATACAAAAAACACTGAAAACACAACAATAGGAAAATAAAACCTAGTTAAAAAGTGGGCAAAATCTGGACATCTCACTAAAGATACACAAAGGGCAAATAAGCATATGAAAAGATGCTCAATATCATAGATCATTAAGGAATCGCAACATGGATGCAGCTGGAGGCCATTATCCTAAGCAAATTAACACAGGAACAGAAAACTAAATACTACATGTTTTCACTTATAAGTGACAGCTAAACACTAGGTACTTAAGGACATAAAGATGGCAACAACTGACACTGGGGACTACTGGTGGGGAGTAGATGAGGGAAGGGTTGAAAAACCATTAGGTACTATGCTCAGTACCTGGGTGACGGGAGCAGTCATACCTCAAACCTCAGTATCACACAGTATACCCAGGTAACAGTCCTGTAATGTACCCCCTGAATCTAAAATAGAAGTTGAAATTATTTAAAAAGGAATTGCAAATTGAAACAACAATGAGATACCTCTATACAACTAAACTCCAAAAAACTGACAGTGCTGTATGCTGGCAAGGATGCAAAGCAACCAAAACTCTTCCATTACTAGTGGGAATGCAAAATGGTGCAGTCACATGGTAAGACAGTTTGGCAGTTTCTTAAAAACTAAACATACTCTTAATATATAATCTAGCAGTCATGCCCCCAGGTATTTGCCCAATTGAATTGAAAACTTATGTCCACACAAAAACCTGAACATGACTATTTATAGCAGCTTTATCCATACCATCAAAAACTAGACACAACATATCCAATAGGTAAATGGATAAACAAACTATGGTACACGTATACATTGGAATATTATTTAGCAATAAAAAGATATTGAGCTGTGAAGCCACAAAAAGACAAGGGGAACTTTAAGTACATATTGCTAAGTGAAAGAAACCAGTCTGAAAAAGCCACATACTGTGAGTCCAGCCATATGACATTCTGGCAAAGGCAAAACTTTAGAGACAGTAAGATCAGTGGTTGCAAGGGCCTTGAGGAGAGCAG
Organism: Papio anubis; assembly: GCF_008728515.1. Lineage (NCBI taxonomy): Eukaryota > Metazoa > Chordata > Mammalia > Primates > Cercopithecidae > Papio > Papio anubis. The sequence continues at coordinate 137,641,014 of NC_044982.1, forward strand.
AAAAAGGATGAAAACCTGAATCACAGGGGATTTTTAAATCAGTGAAACTCTTCTGCATAATATTGTAATAGTGGATACATAATATACATTTGTCAGAACTCATACAACTATACAGAGCAAAGCCTGGACCTTAGTATAAACTAACAGTATAAATAAATATTGGCTCATCTATTCTAACAAATGTGCCACGTTAATGCAAGATGTTTATAATGGAGGAACTGTGGGGGGAAATGGAGATTGTTTATGGGAACTCTATTATCTGCTTTTTTTTTTTTTTTTTTTTTTTCTTTTTTGAGACGGAGTCTCGTTCTGTTGCCCAGGCTGGAGTGCAGTGGCGAGATCTCGTCTCACTGCAAGCTCCGCCTCCCAGGTTCACCCCATTCTCCTGCCTCAGCCTCCGGAGGCGCTGGGACTACAGGCGCCCGCCACCACGCCCGGCTAATTTTTTGTATTTTTAGTAGAGACGGGGTTTCACTGGGTTAGTCAGGATGGTCTCCATCTCCTAACCTTGTGATCCTCCCACCTCGGCCTCCCAAAGTGCTGGGATTACAGGCGTGAGCTGCCATGCCCAGCCTATCTGCTCGTTTTTTTTTTCTTTGTAAATCTAAAAGTGTTCTAAAATACAAAGTCTACTAATTTTTAAATGCAGCTGTCTTTAATAATATTGAGTGTAGAGAAACTGTTTGTAGTGACATTTTGCATTATTTATTCGTGTCCCGAATATATAGAACATATGGGATTTGTTATTAATTACTATTAAAAATGTCTTTGGTAATGGATTAAGATCTGCTTACCCAATGGATAACTTCTTTTTGTGAAATACAGACAGTAAGGAGGAGTAAGGTCATAATAAAAACACACTTTGGAAATTGTAGGATACAAATACTCGACATACAGACCACTGTTTCACTTGTTAAGTGTACAGTATCTCTCAGGTGTTTGGGAATGGAAAATAAGAGCCAGTAATATTTTAGAAACTTGATCTGATTACTTTAATTATGATATCACGTCTGGATATTAATAAATATATACAAAAATTCAGTTAGTATTTTCTCTTTCCACAGAAAAAAATAAAACCTAGCAGTATGTGCCAATTGCAAAAAAACAAAAAAAAAACCACACACACACAGGAAAGTAAATAGGAATTCAGAAGAAAGAAGTGGTCAAGGGAGGATTTGAGGAACAGAGCTTGAATTAGATCTTGATGGATGAATAGAACTGACATAGGTAGAAAAGATGGAAACGTGCTAATTGAGAGATGAAAGTACTATGTGCAAGGCCACGGAAGCAAAGATTCAAAAGTCATGTTCAGAAGATTGAAATTAGAGCTTATATGTCTGGAATAGGAAGTGTAACAAAATAGTGAGAGGGTGGAAAAAGAGTTAGGGCCAAATCGTCAAGGGTCTTGAATCTGCTAGGTTTAAGGAATTCTTGTTCCTCAGCCTCCCAAGTAGCTGTAATTACAGGCATGCGCTACCACGGCCACCTAATTTTTGTATTTTTAGTAGATACCCGGTTTCGCCATGTTGGCCAGGCTGGTCTCAAACTCCTGGCCTCAGGTGGATCCCAAAGCGTTGGGATTACAGGTATGAGCCGCCGCGCCCATCTCTAGCTGTAAATTTATGCAAATTGTGTACATTCTTGGGAATTGTTACAAAGTAAAAAAAATCAAATTGTTTTTAGAGGTCATGAAAAAAATTAATAAATGTAATAAATAATAAAGTTAGTGTAATGTTTTGTTAAATGTCTGCTAATCTGTATATTTTATTTTCAAATTTTACTGTCACTATCTTAATATTAAAGTTTAAATACATTTGCAAGCCTTTGAAATTTCCACAGGCTCCCAGCTCTGTGCCTATGGGTCAAATGAATAAAATGTCCCTGTCCTTAACTCTGAAATCTTTTCAAAGGACTACCCTGGTTCCTTTTCACTAGCACCAACTTTTTTAAACACGTAGCTAGAATCTGCTCATTTTTCTTCAATTTAACTTTTGCATCCTAACTTCTAATCTCTTTATTGGCGTTCTCTCTTCAAGCTCATGAATAAACTCCTAATTGCCAAATCCAAGAGTGCTTTCAATAACGCTTTCTTTTATGCACTGTTTGGCTCGGTTGAACATTCCTTATTCTAGTCCTAATTCTCATATTTCACTAATCGTGCCCTACCGGAGTGCAGGGTGAAAATTAATCAAACTGATCAATTTTTGTGTAGCCAATTCTATATAGATCTTTTGTGATAATTTATTATATTGTATCTATGCTTAAAAGTATGTTTTCCATACCATTGTCTGAAATATAGTTTATTCTAACTTTTATAGTTTGAATTTTAAATATAAATTCAAATTATTTTAAATTCATCAGGAATTAATTCTGGGGTATGGTGTGAGATGATACTCTAAACCAGCAGTCAGGGGCCGGGGGCCAGGGGGAGATTCAGGATGAAACCGTTCCACTTCAAATCGTCAAGCATTGGTGAGATTTTCATAAGGAGCACACAACCTAGATCCCTGGCATATGCAGTTCACAGTAGGGTTCACGCTCCTATGTGATTCTAATGCCGCAGCTAATCTGACAGGAGGTGGAATGCTTGCTCACCCGCCACTCACCTCCTGCTCTGTGGCCTAGTTCCTAACAGACCACAGAGGAGTACAGGTCCGTAGCCCAGGGGTTGGGGGCTCCTGCCCTAAATTGATAGTTTATCCCTTCAAATAGCAATCTAGTTTTTCTCAACATCATTTATTAAACATTCTATTCCTTTTTTTTATTGATGCCTCTCTTTTACCTTTTATTGACTGTTTTGTCCCATTGATTTACCTGCCTGTCAGCAATATAATCTCATTAATTTATTGTAGGTTACCAGTTTTCAGGTGGTTCATTACATTTGCAAGTAGCGTTGATTGTGTTACCAATTATACGTGAATATATCCTCTGAAGCTATGCAGAATAAATCATACCATTTCCACATAACAGCCCTTGAAAGAGGTGAAGACAATGATCATGCTTCCCATCATCCATAGTTTCTTTGGCCCTTTCTCATATGGTATGAATTCCAGACTCTTTACCAGCTACATTATTTACTTAAAATAAGTGTCTCAGCAAGAACTGGACTGATATAGAAAGCCTAAGACAGAATATTGTTCATTATTTTCCTTGATATAGACCATAAACGTATTTTACAGTAACACAATCTCACCATCTCCTTAAAAATATTTTTAATTCTGTCATTATTTTAGAGTTTGAATACAATTAAAAGTATGCCTATCAAAAATAAATTTTGTTTTAGGTTAGTATATTTTTCAAGGTTCTATTATAAAGTTTGATTAAATATATTTTATATATAAAGGCAAATGTCAACTGTTCCCCTTCAACAAATGATGAATGTTCTTCATTTTCTTTAAATTAATTACACTTTTAAAAACCTCATGATTTTTGAAAGCATAAATTTCAAAATGACCTCATATAGCATGTGTAGAATTAAAAGTGAGTTAAATAAATATATGTTGAAATATAAATGTTATAGCATCAAAGATGACAAAATCTAGTTTTGGGATCTAATCATTAAAATTCTTTCTATGCTTTAAAAAAATTAGCTCACTTATTTTAAAAATTTCTTTGGTTTTTAAATGTTGAAATAAGAGAAATAATTTTATTCTTCTATTTGCAAATAATGCTCCATAAATAAAATATTGCAGGTGTAGAGAGTCGTTATACCCCTCCAAAACGTGAGACCAACTCCAATATGATTGTCAGAATATTTTCTGTAACATACAAAGATATTTAACAAGTGTTTATTATTTATTTCCAGACCCATTCTTGGCACTAGCACTGTACTGATCTGAAGAAAATTATCTAAAAGTTAACCGTAAATTGTCAAATATATGTCAGTTTAAAAAATAAAATAAAAGCGAATTTTTGAGTTATTTTATGCTTCTAATAACTTATATTTAACTCAGTGTTCTTTATACTTTCTCTTGTTAACCAATGGTTTGCTAAGGTTATAAATTTAGCAACATATGACAATGAATGAACTTAACAGTGAACATCATCATGACTTCATTAAATGACGAAAGAATGAGTTAACAAAATTGTGAGTAAATCTATCTCATATTTCTAAATTCCAGGCATTCATATTTGATATCTTTGTGGAGGCACTCAAACCATTCTTTTCTAAATTGAAAAAATACAACATTATTTTTTTAAAATTTATAAGTTGAGAAAAGATTACAGTATGCCTTTAGTTAAATTAATCCCCCAAGTACCTTTGGAAACATTTGAGTGGTCCACATACAATTGCTTAAGAAATGGTGAGTTTTAATTCAGCCACTTCAATTCTGTTTATAATTTGGCATGGAATAAATCACAAATAACTGATACATGAATATATTAAAATGTATGGTACCCAAAAAATTAGCTACTCCTTTCTCTTATTTGTCATTGGCAATTTTGGGAAATGTCTTCGTCTATAATGTCATGTAACTTTTCCATCTACTATTTATCATTGCATCTGTGCTTTTTTTCTACCCATTTGAGGTTACACGTTTTGATTCTGGCCCTTTTCTTATGAGGCATAATAAGCTTTCTATTCTCTTCTTGTCATATCTTTGCCCCATAAGTCTTCAGGCTTATGACAGTATAATGTCATTCATTATGATGTTCATTACTTCAATCATGTGTAGGCATTTTTCTCCCCAACTTTCTGAGTAAAGATTCTTAATTGTTCCCAACTTTTATTCTCTCTTTTTTCCATGGCAATAGAATTTTTAGCTGACTGCATAAAATAAACTTTCCATTTTCCAGTCTTTTTTGCAGCTTGATGTGGCCATGTGACCAAGTTTTAGCTGATATGATTTAACTGAAATGTCCTATGGCAACTTCCGAAAATCTTCCATAAAAGATAGCCAGCAGAAGCCCTTTGTGCTCACTTTTAATCCCTTTATTCCATATGCCTGCTGGAATTTGGATTCTACCTTGGGTTATGAGAACAAAGAGATTGTGGAACAGTGAGCTAAATGGACCTGGAAACTTCCAGATGTTTTTGTGGAGCAGAGTTTTCACTCCTCCAGACGTTTATTGCATGGAGAAATAAACAATTTTTTAAGCCAAACTGAATCTTAACTAATGCACCCCAATTTCATTTTACTTCAAATGCATTCTTCAAAAAATGTACATACAAGTCCAGGAGCCTGTTTTTTCAGTTATTCTAAGCCAGCAGCCAGAAAGACAAGTCTTATTTTCAACACTGTTGTTAATGGCCAGGTGTTTACTTTCACAGCTTTTTTTTTCCACTTCTAAAGTCATGAGATAAAACTAGAAGAAAAAATGAAAACAACACCTGTGCTGTCATGTCTTTCATTTTCCTATCCAGAACTTCACTGTCATGAGGGATTCCAAGTTTCTTCTGGTGCTGTCATTTATTCCTACATGTGTCAGCATTTAGTTAGCTTGATAAATCTTTTCTGGCTGCCCTTTACATCTTGATACACATGTCAGGAAGACCACAGCTCCCCCCTCAGCAAACTGTCAAACCTGTGTTCAGCTGCTTCCTAGCCAAGAAATTACCTAATGTCAGCTAGCTTTTCTGGATACTCATTATTGTTACATAAAGCATGAGATGCTGTTGCCACTCTCAAAAAGACCAGGTTCACCATTCTTGATTAGAAAATCATAACTTTTCATTTTTGAATAAAACAAGTTATTGATTACTTAACTATGTTCAGTACTCTACATATCTGTCATCTTTCTTCTGTATATAAATGCATTATATTTGCCACAATCTTTTTTTTTTTTTTTTTTTTGAGATAGTCTCATTCTGTAGCCCAGGCTACAGTGCAGTGGCGCCATCTAGGCGCACTACAACCTCCACCTCCCATGTTCAAGCGATTCTCCTCCGTCAGCCTCCCGAGTAGCTGGAATTACAGGTGTGTGCCACCACACCAGCTAATTTTTGTATTTTTAGTAGAGAAGGGGTTTTGCCATGTTAGCCAGACTGGTCTCGAACTCCTGACCTCAAGTGATCCACCCACCTTGGCCTCCCAAAGTGCTGGGATTACAGGCACGAGTCACTGTACCCAGCCTTACAGTTTCCATATTCTTAACGATGGTTTGGATTTCCTAGCCTCTTTAGATTTTTTCTTCTTGGCTTCCTTTCTGAATTAGTTTTTCTACTCCCTCTAAAAGTGCTTACCTTTTCTAATAAGCTGTAGCATAGAAAAGAGTATCAACAAGACTTTTCACTTTCACATCTAGTCAAGAAAAACAGTTTACATTATACATGATTGGTGACCATCTCAGACACAAGATGTGGAACAAACACAACAAATATATTCCAAGTGGGCTGCGGTAGTTCCCTTGGTGTCTTTACATCCTGGAATTTCTCCCAGCAAGCTGTTTGAGTTCTTGGAAGTATTTCTTTTCATTCTTTCTAGATGACACCCGTGTCACTGCATTTCTACTTTGTTGATCTTCTAGGAAGTGATACATAATGCTGGAATGTACCACCTTAATGTCAAACTTCAGCAAACATGATAGATCACAAATACTCATTTATACTTAATAGCAGTGATCCAAATTATTTCTATCACATTTATACATTCCTCTTGCTATGCCCATTTTTTCAACTTCCAGGCCCAATGGATGTTGAGGCTAAAGCAAAAGACGTTAAAGAAGTCAAGTATCATTTCAAACCCAGGTCATTTTGAGAATTAAGGTATGAGAAAGGTTAAGGGGATGCTATTTTTACTAGGTAGGAGTGATAATGTGTTGGAGTTTTTATAAAGATACTAAGTTTGAAGTCATAGTGGTTTTGTATATACTGGTCCTAAATTTGGCATAAGAAAATCACTTTGTGATCTAGATCCACAGCGAAATTATAGCTGTACTAGATATGTAGGATCAACAGAATTGCTTATTGGTAATAAAAAAGAAATTTGTTCAGCACCAAAATATTTCATATCTGACTTTTTAAAATATAGTGATAATGTTAGTGTTTTAATTTTAAAAATATTTAATATGTACTCAGTGTTCCCAATGTTCCCAGTGTTAAAGAATTATCAGGTGTCACTTAAGGTATCCTCACATGTGGTTTTTCTACCCCTGCCTCCCTCTTTAATTTACAATCTACAGTAACATTTTAGAATTCCATCATTTTCCATGCTCTGATCATAACACTGTGCTCTTCAAAACATTAAAATGTCCCATTTTGATTATGGTTGTATGCAGGGCTTAAATTTTACCAGAGAATTAAGAAATATATTAAAGCATAGCTACCATTTCTATTTAATGCCATCCTCTAATGAAAAGATGGAATCATTAAACTCTTAATTGTACTGTGAAGGTGAGAATTCTTCGGTTTGAAGTGGATTTACATTTTCTCAGTTCTATTTATCACCATTTCTCTTTTTGAGTTTGCTTATCATTATGACTAAGAGAGTCATAAAAAATTGAAAGATAATGACAATATGTTTCAGCCAGTCGCTTCTCAATCACATTATTCCTATTATCAATCACTTTTAAAAGCATAGCTTAGTTGTAACCAGTATCTTGATAATGAAGATTATTTCATTCTCTGCCAACTACTAATTAGTTGTTGCAAATGAAGTCCTTGGCTACTTTTTGTCTGCCTCATAGTAAAATCAAGGAATTTAAGTAAATACTTTATTGAATTACTTCAATTCAATACTTTATTGAAGTGACACCTAATAATTTAATCCATAAGCCACTGTTTTGGTCTTGACTAAGAAATAAATTTTTCTTGTTCTGACTCTAAGAAAGGGAGTAAAAATTGTGCATGAAAAGCCAAGCGATTCGTTGGTCTGAGATTTTAGAATGAAGTAAAGATAGTGCTTATAAGTCCCATATAATTTTTAAAAATTAAATATAAAATATTTTAATGATTAATTGTAATGCTCCATATCCTTCAAATAGAAATAGAATTTAATTTAATTTAATTTTAAGAGTATCCCTGGAGTAAACAGCAGTTTTCTGTATAGACAATATTCAATGAGATAAGTGGTGTAATTATCTCTAATCAAGAAATGTTTCTCTAAAAGAAAATATGTTTGAAAGCAGAGTAATATAAGTTTTATATCAACTGTTATAGGCAAATGTCTTAGAAAATAAATGACTCAAGTACCATTTTACATTAATTTCATTCAGTCTTACGTTTATTTTACAGATGTTTTATGAGTCATTTATTTTCTTGTAAACAACTTGTATAAGTTACTTCCATCATGAACCAAGTCAAAATCATGTAAGATATATACATATACACAAAACATGTAGCTGTATTTTTTAAGGTGTCAACCTGAAACATAAGCAAATGACCTTCAGTAATGTATGCATGTTATTCAGAATTGACTTTTTCAAAAGTGACAGTGAAATAGAAAAAGCCCAAATTATGAGCACTTAAGTTGAAATAAACTTGTTCCATCAATTAAGCAGAGTGACTGCTTAGCATGGAAGACAAACCGCTTCTGTCTGTGTTAGTGTTGGGGTAGGACCATTAATTGGATATGCTGTGTACGTGTTGGCTTTGCTGCCTGGAGGGAATGATTCAGTGTTTGAGTTAGGAAAGAACTGAGTTCACTTTCTCCACATTTCTTTATTGACTTTCACTTTGAAGGGACAACACAAAGGACTCTGTGGAGGTAGTGACCTCCAGCAGGCTGAATACTGAACCTGCTTCCAGGTTCTTCTCTTTTCCCATGAACCCTGGAGTCCACTATTGTACGAAAACACAATGATACATATGGTTGATAAAACTAATCTTGTCGTTGGATCACTTTACCCTAAGAAAGCATGCCCTGTAGCTGTTAAATAACAGATTTAAGTCAGAACCTTGGAATACACTAAAAGAAATTAGAAAACTAATCGAAGCCTGCAAGAAAGAAACACAAGTAGATAAATTATTACTGAAACCCAGAAAGTATAATTCCCCTCAAACCAGCATGAAATTCAAAACAGTTCCACATGATTGCGTAATTGCTGGTATCAAGTATCACTGAAATGTCCTGCAACAAGAGAACTGATTCCACATCATCCTCATTATTAGGGAATAAATCAAATATACTTCTTATTAATCCTGTATCTATTTTATAATGATAGCAAAGACCATTTAAATGGCATGTCTGGTTAACTAAAAATAATTATGTCATTCATTCAGGGATTTATAAAGAAAAACATTGAAAATCTTTAGAAAGTACATCAGCATGTGGTGCAATTATAGCAATATTTTCTTTTGAAAGAATTTAAGTTGCAGCAGCTTGTTTCAGCAGGGTTAGAACTATATCAGAATTTGACGCAAACTATTCGGTTGTGCAATACACAGTGTGAAATTTATCCAGTAGCATATTACTGAAGAATGTCATGGGAACATCATTGAACTGTATTGCACAGACTTACGTTTCCATACCAATGTACTGATCATTTTCCTTATCATTTATGGCCTCTCAGGAATGCAAGGGACCCACCTTTCTCCTTTGGGCCAGAGAAGATATATTCCCTGAATCAGACAGGAGGAAATACTCTTTGTATACTCTCTAATCGCTAAAGATTCTAAACTTTTATCCAGAAAGAATTATTTCTCTGATATTGTAGACTGTTTACATCTGCTAAATATAACACTTCACTATGTTTTTTCAAAAATGGCTCCAGAATTATCAGGTGTGGATATTATAGTCCCAGAACATGTGAGAAAGTATCAGATTTTTATGTGAAATGGAAACAGTTGAAGCAATCTCTTCCCACCATCTAGAAAATCTCTTCCATTTTCTCGATTTTCCTAAAGTCTAAAATATCTTCAACAGGAAAGCAGATTTTCATTACATAGGATGAGAGATAAGTTTCAAAATACAAATGTACCCGGGAGGAGTTAACACCTATGCATACATTTATACTGTGTATAAGTGACTATACCTTCTCTGAGAGCAGAATTTGATTGGGCTAGAAGGAAGTGATCACAAGGGCACTAAGAATGACATTGAAGGGGGAAAATGGTCAGAAAAAGAAGTTATAGAAACTCTCATTAACGCTTTGTTCATAGCTACCTCTAGGAGTCACAAAGCATGTTATGCTACACTTTATCTAATTCAGAGACACCAGCTTAGATGATAAACTACACATCCACTTTCTCCCTTTATTTTAAATACTTACATGCTCCGTGAAATTTACTATCCAGTAGGTATACAATGTAATCTTTCTTCCCTCCCTCTTTAACTTGTGTTTAAATGTTCTGCTACCCAGGCATAAGATAATTCTAAATATTTTAGTTTCAAATCATGCTGGTCATCAGCATGGAAAAATTAAAGCATGATTTAAAGTCATTTTGGTCATTGGCTTTCTTAGTACTTTTAAAGCATATGTTCTTTGCTAGCAGTCTAAACAAGGAATTCTTATGTGGAGTAGTTAATATTTTTTCACAGAAATGAAAGTGAAAGGAAAAAGAGGCAGAAATAAAAACATCTGAGTTTACTTAAGAAGATAATTAAAAGATTTTAAAAAGGTTAAAGACACCCAAGCTCTTAGCAGAAACAATTATGTTTCCTCTCTATATTACCAGTGTATCCAGCAGTTCTCTCCTGTTTCCATTGCCATCACATTAGTCCAGGCCTTCATTTTCTTGTGCCTCACCTATTATTATAGTTTCTTAACTAGACCTTTGCCTCCAGCCCTTCTGACTTTAACCCTTTATGTATTCATAAGATATATGTTATAAAGGTTACTCTTCTGCTCCAAAAATTTCAGTGGTGTACTCTATTAAAAGCAAACCAAAACCTCTTTTATTTACAACTTAGAAGATCCTTTGACTTCAAACAGATTTATTCATTGTCTTCCTCTCCCGTGCAAAATGTTGGAGTGTTTACCTGCTCTGCCTACCAGTTCCTAGAATTACATAGAATTCTCTACTCAAATATTTCCCAAGTATTGCCTCATAGACTGATTGCATGGAATCACAAGATGAACTCTAAAAGATTGTCAGGTTTCCACTTCCCATTCCTCAGAAAGTCTGATCCAATAGGTCTGAGGTAAAGCTTGATAATTAGTATTTTAACAGCTTCCACCTACCTGAATAACCAAATTGAAATTCCAGTTTCTCCATAGTGATTAGTAGTTTTCTAATCTGTTGTCATCTATTTTACTTTAAGAACATATTACTGTACTATTAATTAGCACCCACCTCTATTGTTCTCTTTTTATTTATAAATTTTGCCTATTTTTAAATCTAGGTTGTAAACTCTTTGAAGAGACTATCTTATGTTTCTGCTAACCCCCAGTATTGGTACAGGGATTTGTATTTGACACACCCTCAATAAATGCTGAAATAGATAGAGATACAAAAACACCATATTAAGTAGTGTGTCAAATTGTAAGTTGGCATGTGAACGTTATTATTCCAAGATTAAAGAATTAACAAGTTTCCTAATCATACTGAATGTCTGAAAAACTAAGGTTAGATTGAATAACAAAATATTTGCTAAATTTCCTTCTAATTTTCATTACACTTTTGAGTTTAATTAAATAAGCACAAAATTCCATGGTTAATTTAAATAATACTTTATATAAGATTGTATTTTATGATGCCAACTCAAAAAGGTTGAGAGAATCCCAAATATCTCTAGTTTTCCAATCAATTATAGGTCTCTCTTTTTTGATTTTGGCTAAATCTCTCTTGAATCTATTTATATTTTCAGCAAGCAACACTCATATTATGGGTAACAACTTACATATGTTTTCTATGTACTATGTAAGATAGCGTATCTATTTATCTATCTTGCTCCTAACACATTAACACTTTAAGAAGTAGGCCAGGCGTGGCGGCTCATGCCTGTAATCCCAGCACTTTGGGAGGCCAAGGTGGGCAGATCACTTGAGCTCAGGAGTTCGAGCAGCCTGGCCAACATGACGAAACCTGTCTCTACCGAAAAAAAAAAAAAAAGCCAGACATGGTGGCAGGCGCCTGTAATCCCACCTCTTTGGGAGGCTGAGGCAGGAGAATCGCTTTAATCCAGGAGGCAGAGGTTGCAATGAGTTGAGATCGTGTCACTGCACTCCAGCCTGGCAACAATGTGAGACTCCATCTCAAAAAACAAAAATAAAATTAAGAAGTACATTCTAGTTCTAATATTTCATGAGTCATCCAAGCCTCTGTTCTTATCCATATTATGATTTTATATACATTGAATACAGTCCATTGTAGTTTCTTAACTAGACCTTTATAACATGATAGTTTCTTAACTAGAAACTAGTTAAGGTGTTTATTATCACCTTAATAAACATTTATTATTCTAGATGATAGCCAAAATGTTTTTTAGGTATGTCATGTATGTCTTACATTACTCATTCATTCATTCTCATTGCAGGATGCTTCCATTGTACTGTATAGTTTTTATTAGTGCTAAGCAAGGAGAATGGCATCTGTCTTCCAGATGTAGATAGACCACACTGTTTACACAGAGATATTATATGTTCTGTTTTGCATCTTACATTCTTCCTGATAGTGTCCATTATTCTATTGGTCATTTGGAACCAGTGCATACTAAGATAACATTTTTATGGGAACATCCAAAATGATTTATTGGTGTCATTTTTGCAAGGAAATCAGTACTCAGTGACTTTTATCTTGTAAATATAATTTAAATTTTATTACAACATTTAATACATTAAAAGTCATCTGCCAGTTTTTTGCCTGCCTATATATAAATGTTCTGTCTTCCAACATTTAATCATCATTATCTTAGTTCATGAATTTAGAGATGTTAGCCTAACCTACAAACTTGGAATTTTCACTACACATACATACTTTTAGATCATTTATAAAAATGTCAACTAAGTTGGATCATTTTAGAGGAATCTCACTGTTAACACATTTTTATTTAAAATATTAATTCAAACTAATTCCTTTTCTGTTTATCTTTTAAGAACCAGTGATTCTCAACATGATAGACTAGGGATGGGGGCAGAAATTGTTGGGCAAAAAATATCCTTTGGGAAAAAAGTGTCAGGATCACTGCTTTTTTAATCTACACATACTCTGTGGAGATTCTGATTACCTACTCTCCCTATACCCTCATTTAGAAAATCCATCCCCTGCCTAACCCATCCCTCATGAGGCTTATCACAGTAGTTAGCCAATGAAACTAATAGAATTATTGTCCATACAACAGGTGTTTGGGGATGGAAAAAAAAATCACAACTTATTCAAAGCCAGGTTTTAAAAAGTGTCTCACCTCCGCCAATGAAAAAAATCAGTTTCATCCTAGGATAATAACAGTAACTCTAAAACAGACAAACAAGCAAACAAACAAAAACCTTGTTTGTTGAGCCACATCAAATCAGTTTGAAGTAGTCTAAAAAATGATATTTATGTGCTTATAAGAGCATTAGCAAATATTTACAATTTTCCCCTTACAGAAACTGCCTTGCCTTTCCTCAGAATCTATTCCATAAACATTATAAGTACTTTGTAGCAGCATAATAGTGAAACAGAGAAAATCAGACAGAAGGAACCATATGAGAAAGGCACAGAAGCATAAAACACTGTAGCATTTGGGGGTTAACTTGGTGTGCTTGCAACTTATACACAGTGAACTTCCAGGAAAAGAAATAAGAAATATAGGCAGGGCTAGACTATTAAGAACTTATGCAGCTAGTTGAATTTGGATTTTTTTTTTTTTTTTTTTTTTTTTTTTTGAGATGGAATCTCACTGTGTCGCCCAGGCTGGAGTGCAGAGGCACGATCTCAGCTCACTGCAACCTCTGCTTGCTGGGTTCCAGTGATTCTCCTGTGGCCTCCCAAGTGGCTGGGATTACAGGCACCCACCACCACACCTGGGTAATTTTTGTATTTTTAGTAGAGGCAGGGTTTCACTATGTTGGCCAGGCTGGTCTTGAACCCCTGACTTCAGGTGATCCACCTACCTCTGCCTCCCAAAGTGCAAGATTACAGCTGTGAGCTACCGTTCCTGGCCGAATTTGAATTTTTATTCTGTAGGGGATGATAAGCCACTGAGAAGTTTAGAAAAATACTTCTAGCAGCAGTGTGGGAGATAAATTGGCAAGAGGAAAGACCAGTGAAGAGATTGTGGTACTGATCTAAGCAGGAGCTGTTGGAGGCCTACTCCAGGGCAATAATCATCAGGATTGGGAGAGAGTGAACTTGTTTCCTCAAACAGGTTATATTTCCATAAATGGTTCATATAGATCCTGAATCTATTTTGAGTGATTTAAGACACAACCTCTTTAAAGACCTCAAAGTATTGTTGATATTTAGAGAATCCAATAATGCTATACTTATCACGACACAGTTCCATTACGCCAAAATTGAATGTATAAAGTGCCTAAGTTAGGACCCAGAGAATAAAATGTATTTATTTATTTTGAATGTAATATCGTTTATAATTTATCAATAATCTTTCAGAATACAGTCATCCTTTCTATACATGCCAAAGTCTTCACTAATCTAAGCTGCTTTCATAATCTGATATATCATATCTTATCTTTCAAAGTTGTATTGTAACTTAATTGAAAGTAAAATGAATGAGAGAAAGAGGAGAGAAGAGCAGTCATAGAATCCGTGAGCAACAGTGAGTTAGCTTTCCTCTTCTTGGTAAGAGTCACTGTAGCCTACCTACCCTTACCTCCCTACTCTATGCTTTCCAGTTCTGTGCCAAGGAAAGTGGATCATGCACAATGAATCAAAGAGATACAAAGTTAAAATAGAATCAGTAGAGACTTTTTAACAAATTATATTAGAAATTATATTTGCCCATGCGGAAAAGAGAATTATGAGACTGGACTAAAAATATTGCTGGACTAAGGCTGGCTCTCTAGTGAGTACAAGGGGAAAAAGGGTTGTGATTAAGAAATATCATCTGAAAGCATCTATTTTTAGTAAATATATGTTAGGAGCTTACTATTTATCTTGCAAAATGCATGTTTAGAAATTATTTTCTGCAAGATATTTTAAATAATGAGAACATTTTCAGTGCACTCATATATGATTAAAGTGCAAAAAAGCAATAGTCAATCTTTTTTCATCCCAGATCCTCCTAAGTCATCCCAGATCCTCACACATTTCTCCTTTCCCCGTGCTCTCATACTACCTTTAAATACAGTTTTTTTGGCTGGGTGCAGTGGCTCACGCCTGTAATCCCAGCACTTTGGGATGCTGAGGCGGGTGGATCACCTGAGATCGGGAGTTCGGGACTAGCCTGACCGACATGGAGAAACTCCGTCTCTACCAAAAAAATACAAAATGAGCTGGGCATGGTGGTGCATGACTGTAATCCCAGCTACTTGGGAGGCTGAGGCAGGAGAATCGCTTGAACCCAGGGGGCAGATGTTGCAGTGAGCCGAGATCGCGCCATTGCACTCCAGCCTGGGCAACAGGAGCGAAACTCCGTCTCAAAAAAATTGTATTTTTTTTTTTTTTGAGACGGAGTCTTACTCTGTCACCCAGGCTGGAGTACAGTGGCACAATCTCAGCTCACTGCAGCCGCCACCTCCTGGGTTCAAGCAATTTCTGACTAATTTTTGTATTTTTAGTAGAGATGGGGTTTTACCATGTTGGCCAGGCTGGTCTCGAACTCCTTACCTCAAGTGATCTTCCTGCCTCGGCCTCCCAAAGTGCTAGGATTACAGAGCCACTGCCCCTGGGCAATAATCAATCTTAAAGCTACGTGTATTAGGTAAATCAGGATACCCTAGTAACCATATGTAGATATGAGCTCCCAGTTGTTTAATTTGAAATTAAATCAATACCATAATTAGCATAAGAAAATTCAACTTGAATTTCACATGGTATCTCTTTAAGTTTTAATGGAGTATAAAAATTTTTCCTCAGAAAAAATCAGGATTGCTGTTATTCTTTTTGATGCTTTGAGAATGTACATATTGTACCTGCACTATTTGAATACATAGTGTACAACTTATTCTAACCATTATCTGCAGGGATTAACTTCATATGCCTAAATTAAACAGAAGTACGTGGCTCTTTCAGAGATAAACAGGACATCTAGCAGTAAGTAGGAGAAGTATAGAGCATGAAATATGCAGTTTCTCAGATTAGCTAAAGTCTGCATTGAAAAATAGACGTGATGTCACATAAGCCACTCCTCTTTTCATAGCTTTGATAATGGCCAAGGAATGTGTATTTAATGTTTTTCAAATCTACATAAAATGAATCAAAGTTATTGACTATATGCCTACTCAGTATCTAACATTGCACATGGATTTGTACAGGGAACACAAAAAATAAATTGTTAGCTCTCTATCTTTGAGGAACTTTTGAGATAATGAGACTTGCAGTTAGCCCAAATGACAAGGAAAACTATGAGTGGAAAAGTAGTAAGGAAAAGATCTGTGTCACTAGTGCAGTCAAGGAGGACTTCGACAGATAGGAAGAAGTAGTCCATCAGGATGGAAGAGAGATTTGAGTTAGAGAGAAACAGACTAGAAGGAAAGAGACTAAGAAAAATGGCAGAGGTGGAATGAAGGGTAGTATTTTCAGGGAAAGGCTGGCCCCACAAGATGAATATCACTCATTCTTTATGGTCTACATGGATGCCAGCTATCAACACTGAACTTTGACATAGTGGAATTTGGCTTGGACAGTATTCCCTTAAGAAAGAAAAATTAAAAACAAACCAAACGCATTCTGAAAAAGACAAAACAAAGCACAATCAAACAAACGACGATCTTCTTTGATATGTCCTCACACACAAAGATTTTCCCTCTAATATGTCTCTGCTACGGACAGAAAATTATATTGCCAAAACAAAGAAGCTGCACAGTTTTTACAAGTGCCACAGGGGTTTTAGATTGTTTAATTATTATATACATGACTGGTATCAAGAGTCCTATTTTTTTCAGACTATAATGGATACAATGTGTGTGGGTTAAAATATTTGCTTTATGACTTGGCTGTTGCTAGAACATTTTTGGGATTGGCCAGTACTCCCACCTCGAATATTTGGTAATGATCGCCTGAACTGTGAAGAAATGTCAAAATATAAGTAGTAAAAACGTAGTCCTTCAAAAGGAATCCTGGTACCACAGATTTAGAATTTGAGCTAATTTGAGCACATGCATTCAGACTTTGCAGTGGAATCAGAGATCATATATGGACATCCACTACACAACTAAAACACTTAAATTATACGTCATTCCACTAAAATCAAACTTCACCTTCCATAAGTATGACTATATGTTTGTCTCAACATATTGTTATCTGTGGGTGGATCAGTATTTATGTACTATGTAAGTAACTGTGCAGCTTACCTACTTCTAGGGGCACTGAGTTTTTTTGGACTTTTTTTTTAAGGCTTCAGAAGTAATTTTAGCAGGTACTAGGAAAAATGATATCACTTTTCTTCCTCTCTTGTGGCTTGCCTCTTCCATGATACCTGATGCTCTGGCTTGACATTCCTTGCACGGGTTGTCACAGTGCTAACAAAAACATAAAGTCTGTTGTTGGTAGAGACAAACTAGGCAGTGGTGAGGTGTGGTGTCAAGGGAAGAAAGTGATAGCTGTGGAAATTTCATCTACAGGCAGTGTGTGGGTGGATAAATATTTAAGAATAGATTCTCCAGAAGAAAAGAAAAGTCTCTAATGTGTGGTATTTGCCCATTTACATTGTGTAAATACCTCCACCATGGCCAATTTTATGCCCATGTCAAGATACCAACATAGTGTTGGGAAGAGATGAATGTGGAGTTGGAAAGAGATACACTCAGGAGCCAGGATGAGCCATCTCCAGCACACTAGCAGCTACAAATCTCAAGCACAGTTTATGTCATGAACTATAGCCTGGTTTTGGCCCCTGAAAATGTGTAAAACCATTTTTGAAAGCATAAAATAATAGTGTAGAGCACTATATAAATACTAGTTGTAATTCTCCCTCAAACTCTATGAATTTACATAAAAGCAATATTTGTAAAATGTTGAAGAGATAAAACAAGAGGACTTTAAGATATATTAATTAAGATAAAGATAGAGGATGGGGAAAGAAAAGCACTTCACACAATGCTGAAATGCAGGTTCATTTAAAAAATCTTTTCACTCTTCTATCTCAAAAAAAAAAAATAAAAGAAAACAGCACTGCAAGAATGTGCAACACATGGACTAGGAGGTTCAGAAAATTCGTGGAATGAATTTATTACAGGTGTTCTGATTCTAAGAGAATTTTTGAATTTGTTGCAGGCATCACGTGGTGTGCTGCTCCCCTAGAAAGCACCTAATGCAGAGAACCTATTGGGAGCCTACTCCTCCATGTTTGAAAGTAGCCAAATGTACAAATCTCTCCTCCTCTGGCCAGGACAGCTGACATCTGCACACCAACTACAATGTGGTGTGAGAAACATACACACACACTCTTTCTCCTGGACAAATATTCATAGCATTTTGAAACTTTCTGGGAAACTCAGAAGATATTCAGTAATGTTTGTATATATATCACCAGAGAAGGAAGATATATTAGTTGAGTATTAGCTATATGACTGTAGATTTTGTGTCTATTTTAATAGAAATTAAGGACAATCAAATGAATTGCCTTATTGTTCTGGATAGCAGATCAATATTTTTATAGGCAGTGGTAATTTTTATCAACTAGTCTCATAAAATCCCAGCACTTTGGGAGGCCGAGACGGGCGGATCACGAGGTCAGGAGATCGAGACCATCCTGGCTAACACGGTGAAACCCCGTCTCTACTAAAAAATACAAAAAACTAGCCGGGCGAGGTGGCGGGCGCCTGTAGTCCCAGCTACTTGGGAGGCTGAGGCAGGAGAATGGCGTGAACCCGGGAGGCGGAGCTTGCAGTGAGCTGAGATCCGGCCACTGCACTCCAGCCTGGGCGACAGAGCGAGACTCCGTCTCAAAAAAAAAAAAATTATTATTATTATTATTACTAAAGAGAGTAGTAGATGCTGGTCAGTCTAGAAAAAATAGACAAAATACTGGTGCGGGGGGAAAATACCTTGAATTCATCTGCAAGACGTATTTTTTGTTTATAAATTGAATTTATAGAATAAATTTCTAAAAGACAAGATTTTAGGAACTTCAAAAATATCCACAACTATAACTAATCCTATTGCTTTTATGAAACATTATTATGAAGTTGATTTTGAGTTTTGCTTTCTGATGTATTAGATTTTCATTTGTATGAAAGTCAGAAAATATGGGAACATAAAGTTCCCTCTGATTTCTATAAAGGCAAGAGCTTGGCAATGGTAAAAAGCAATTTTTAGTCATTCTGTTCTTAAAAGAGTTTCTTCTAGTGAGTATTATCTTAAAATGCATGAAGTGTGTTGAATCTTAAATTGGTAAAGAGGGAACAGGAAAACCTTGGATGAAAAATAATCCAAATAAAACCAAAACCTTTAAATGAGAATTAATTAGAAACACAAGTTAACTGTGCTGGAAGTGCATGTTTATGAGTTTAAGTGACCTTTAAAGATGACTCAAAGCCAAGTAATAGCTTATTTGTGGATTATGACTATTTAAACGTACTATTTGGCAGGTGGGGGAGAGTTCTTTTTCTCCACAGCATATTAATTCAGTATAAATGAATTACTATACATTGGAAATTTATTGTCAGTGGGACCTGAGGACCACTTAGAAAATCCTGCTCCAAGATCATACTCAAATCAATAGTTTATGTTGGTAATTATAAATACCTTCAGTTACCCATCTTATCAAACTGAAGCCCTACCTCAGCACCTTTCACTAAGTTTTCAGAGAATTTTTATATGTTTTATCTCATTTGATCTCCCCAACAACAATCTTGCTATAAAGTGAATATTGTGCTTTTTGGGAAAAAAACATCATCAATCAAGAAAGTGATGCCTAACGAAAGATAAATAACATCAGTAAAGGCTTAACTGTTCTAACGTTAATTAGATGTTTAACTTGTGCTAAAATTAGCACAAAAATGATTAGATTCATTTAATCGTAAGTTTTTTATACCATTATGAACACTTTCCAAAAATATACCATTTAACTGATGACTATAACAACTCCTGTTCTCTAATATAATGCATTAACCAATTCTCTTAATTTTAAATATACTAAATAAAGCCTCAAGACTTGCAATCTATTTTCTAAATACTGAATTAACAGACATTGGAAATCTATTGTCACTGGGACCTGGGACCACTTCAAAGATTCTACTCTAAGATCATACCCATTTTATGGACTCATTTTTCAAGTCTGTACTCAAGTTTTCTCTCCTCTTGAGAAATGGAAGTAGAAAAATTTCTGTTCTCTAAGGAATTTGATAATACATTCACTCATAAAAAGTTATAGATTTTTAAGAAAAAGTGATTCAGGTATTTATATTTTACCGAAAAGTTCAGTCCTCTTTATTTTCCTGTTTTAGTTAATGGCATCATAATTTTCCAAACCATTCAGCCTTGAAATTTGAATGCTTTTAAAAAGAATTCTCCCTCATAACCCACATCTAATTATCGCTTTGTATGGATTCCACCTACAGGGTAGTTTACACGCTGATTTGATTTTTTTCCATTTCTATTACCAATACCATTGCTACCACATTTGGAATACTATAGTATTAAACGAACTCTTTCTCTCTTGGCCTACTTTCTCCCCATTCCAATCAATCCAATACACTGCTTCCTGCTTTCCCAAAGAAAAAACACGGTTAAAAGTTTTAATAGTTCTCTACTGTTCATGAAATGAAACCCAGACATCTTGCTGTAAATTATGGAGTCTTCCTATTTTGGCAGGCATAGTGGTGTAATAGTAAAAATGATACTATCCTTGAGCCATGGCTTAAATCTAGATTCATCCACTCACTAGCTCTGTGATTTTGAGCAAAGTGACTTTTTCAATTCTGAATTCCCTTCTCTATAATATGAAGATATCTTTTTAAAAATTAAATTGAATTGAATTGTAATGCACTTAACAGAGTAAAAACAGTTGCCTTTTTCTGGTCTTATTTTTCATCAACAAAGTTGGACTGCCACTGGTTCTCACAACTTTGCATCTTTTATTTGTGACTTCCCATAACCTGTCAATACCCTGTTCATCTTTCAAAGCGAGGCTCAAGTTCCTTCCCTGATCCTTTCCCCTTTTTTCCTTTTCAGAAATTCACAAAATATAGTATCTTTCACTCTTTTTAGAAAGAACACTTATCCTGCTTCATTTTGTAGTTACGTATGTTAGTTATCTGTCCTTCCTCAAAAAGGAGAGATAGTTGAAGAAAAAAAAAGTAATTCCTAGTTTTATTTTTATATATATCCAGTTGAATGCTTGCCTATAGTAGAAATGCTGAATTTATTGAATAAATGGAAATATAATGGTTGGGAAATTTTACTTCAAGTATGTTACCCACATAGCATTGCATTTTACATTAACCTCTCTTAACCCTGTCAAGAAATTTTAATTGGCAGAAATGACTTGTCATATAAGACACTGTCCAGCTGCTTTCCCTTTCCATTATTTCTTTCAGCTTCTAAATAGAACTCTGCACTTTGTACTTCTTTCACAAAGCATTCTATTATGATCATCAAACACATTTTGGGAACTGGGGTAATAATTCAAGTCTCAGAGGGAAATAGGGTAAAAAATGAAATTCTAAAGAATTCTGAAATATAGCATATCTAGAAAAAGAACTGAAAAAAACTCAATCAAATATGTTTAACAAAATTATAATACAGAGTCTAGACTTACTTTTAACATTGTAGGATGTCTTGTAAGTTAGTAAAAGGCAGAAGTGACATCAATATGTGGTCACATTACAACACGTACCAGCATATTGAGCCAGTTCTTAGTGATTTATGTTAATAGAAAGCTCTTCTAGAGTGTTTCTGATACTCCCCTAAACAATAGTTCCTATTCTGTAGAAATTTCCAACACATTTTGAGCACTCGAGTGAAAAAGTAAAAGGAGTGTATTTCTGGGTACAAAAAGAAAAAGAAGAATAAAACCATGGTTCAATAATACCCAATAGTGATAAGATAAGCTACTTGAGACACACTGAAAAATTTCTTCTACTGACTGTACCCAAAGTGGAGAACATTTTATTTTCTCCATTTTAAGCAAGAAAATAGCATACATAGATGTTTAAAACATCAAAACCACTTATTTGTTTTAAATGCTGCCATTTAAAAATATGTCTGTTTAGAAATATAGGACATTAGATTAAAAATTGTTAAAAATATTTCTTAAAAGACTTTTGTCTAAATCCAAAAACTTTTTTATAGCTGATGATGGACCTACCCAGAAATTCAGTAAAGAATATTTGTCTTATCTTTTTCAGAGTAGTGCAGTTGAGCACCCATATGGTATCATGCCCATTATTTTTAACATTGCTGTACTACAGTGTTTTTACTTAAGAAAACATACAATTTGTTTGAAAAATGCTGGTGTTTTATGCATTTTTTTTGCACACAGTATTCATCATGAAATAGATACTCTTAAAAATGAAAGCTGTTGGCTGTATGAATATCTTCTTTTGAGAACTGTCTGTTCATATCCTTTGCCCGCTTTTTGATGGGGTTGTTTGTTTTTTTCTTGTAAATTTGTTTAAGTTCTTTGTAGGTTCTGGATATTAGCCCTTTGTCAGATGAGTAGATTGCAAAAATTTTCTCCCATTCTGTAGGTTGCCTGTTCACTCTGATGGTAGTTTCTTTTGCTGTGCAGAAGCTCTTTAGTTTAATGAGATCCCATTTGTCAATTTTGGCTTTTGTTGCTGTTGCTTTTGGTGTTTTAGACATGAAGTCCTTGCCCATGCCTATGTCCTGAATGGTATTACCTAGGTTTTCTCCTAGGGTTTTTATGGTATTAAGTCTAACATTTAAGTCTCTAATCCATCTTGAATTAATTTTCGTATAAGGAGTAAGGAAAGGATCCAGTTTCAGCTTTCTACTTATGGCTAGCCAATTTTTCCAGCACCATACAACATGGAATACTATGCAGCCATAAAAAAGGATGAGTTTGTGTCCTTTGTAGGGACATGGATGCAGCTGGAAACCATCATTCTTAGCAAACTATCGCAAGAACAGAAAACCAAACACCGCATGTTCTCACTCATAGGTGGGAACTGAACAATGAGATCACTTGGACTCGGGAAGGGGAACAACATCATACACCAGGGTCTATCATGGGGAGGGGGGAGGGGGGAAGGATTGCACTGGGAGTTATACCTGATGTAAATGACGAGTTGATGGGTGCTGACGAGTTGATGGGTGCAGCACGCCAACGTGGCACAAGTATATATGTGTAACAAACCTGCACGTTATGCACATGTACCCTAGAACTTAAAGTATAATAATAATAAAAATAAATAAATAAATAAATAAATATGCTCATGACAAGTTTCTGAACACTAAAAAAAAAAAAAAAAGAAAAGAAAGCTGTGTATAAGTACAAGTTGACCTTGATTTTCATGCCAGATGAATTCATGACAAATATAAGCACTATACATTAGGGATACCATGGCCACTTTGTTAATCACCTAGCAGAATGCCTGACACATAGCTGAACAGGAATATCACCAGACTTGAGGTGCCTGTCACATTGCATGCATACAAATCACCTGAGAGGCCAATTAACAACAGAGATTTTGACTCAATAGGTGAGGGTTGAAGCTTAGGGAATATGCTTTAAAACAAGTAAAATAGGTGATCCTAATACAGGTGATCCCCCAACTACACTTTAAATCATACTGCTGTATAGGGGCAAGGTACCCGTTTTCCATCCCACCTCACTAAAATCCCTGGAATTGGCTAATGGAACAGGGTGAGACTGAAGGCCTGCAGAGAGTGCTTTAAGAATATATTACGGCCGGGTGCAGTGGCTCACACCTGTAATCCCAGCACTTTGGGAAGCCAAGGCACACAGATCACAAGGTCAGGAGATCGAGACCATCCTGGCTAAACAGTGAAACCCTGTCTCTACTAAAAATACAAAAATTTAGCCGGGCATGGTGGCACGTGCCTAATAATCCCAACTACTCGGGAGGCTGAGGCAGGAGAATCACTTGAACTCGGGAGGCAGAGGTTGCAGTGAGCCAAGATTGCTCCACTGCACTCCAGCCTGGGTGACAGAGCGAGACTTCGTCTCAAAAACAATAAAATAATATAAAAAATAAAATAAATAAAGAGTATAATTATGGGGAATATCTAGATCTTGGAGACCTCTTCTAGTCTTAAAGTACAGATAAGTTGAGTGGAACCAATGTTTTCTCATTAGTAGGGAGTTCCACAGCAGAACTGAATTTACTTGAAGATATGCTAATAGGTAAATACTTTCTATAAACAGAGCAGGCACTCAATAAATATTGGCTCTTATTATTACCAGGACTTTTACCTAGGATGGTATTAGTGTTTCTTCCTTTACTTTATAAATGATGTGTTTCTGGAATTAAACTGGAAAGGGGGAAAAGAGAAGAAAATGCGTAAGAGAGACCCAACAAGTGCCCTGTCCTCTATGAAACTTCTGGAAATCCATGGTATATTTCAGAGATTCCAAAGCAGTTTATTTAGTCTGTATTTCTGAGGATAAAATGCTAACTATATAATCTTCAATATGTCATTCACTTTGTATTTCTTTTATAAAAGTATGCCCCATCTATGTTATACATTAACTAGAGGTGAAGCAGAGTTTCAAATCTACACCTGTCTGACACATCTTTTCTATCACACCACACTGCCTCCCTAGCCATATAAACTTCCTAGGAGATTTGAGGATTCAGTTTAAGAGAATATTAAAATATTGTATCACATTTCAAGTGATAGAATAGTAGGACTTGGTGACTAAAAATGGGAGCTAGAAGAGATGGAGGAGTGCAAGGCTTTCATTTTGGTCAAATGAGTAAGTGATGGCAGAACTCTTATGTAAAGTGTATAAGATAAGAGCAGGTTTGAGGGGGAAGATCATGAGTTCAATTGGGAACGTGCTGAAATTGAATTTCCTGGAGGTCATCAGGAGAGCTGTCTAGTGACCATTAGATGTATGTAAAAAGAGCTCAAGAAAAGGAAAAGACATGAAATTTCAGAATTCAGATTAAACAGCATCTGGGCCATAATTGAAGTCATAAGTCTAGATACAATTACCTCGGAATGTATGAGTAGAAAAATATGGTTGTTATGAGCAGAGTAACACATGGTCCCTGACGGTCACGTGGTCTGCACTGCACTGTCCTGCATAAGAGCCACGTGCCACATGTGGCTACTGAACCCTTGCCATGTGAATAGTTGGAATTGAGGTGTGCTGTAAAGAAAAAACATGCATTGGATTTTGAAGACCCTGTACAAAAAGGAAGAATGTAAAATATCTCATCAATATTATTATACTGGGCCAGACACGGTGGCACATGCCTGTAATTTCAGCACTTTGGGAGGCGGAGGTGGGCAAATGGCTTGAACTCAGGCGTATGAGACCAACCTGGGTAACATGGTGAAATTCCGTCTTAAAATAAAAAATAATAATAATGATGAAAATATGTATGTATTTTTATACTGATTATGTGTTGAAATGATTTATTACATTAGATAGAGCATATTCAAATTTTTTAAAAAGAAAAATACATTTGTTATTACAGAGAATATAAAATGGGAACCAAACATGCTACTACCACTTTTCGTTAACCTCAATGCAATATTTTAGGATGATTATCTAAGATTATTTATGAAAACCACACTTCCACAGTGGTAAGAGAAAGGAGAAAAGTGATTATTATATTAGCAGTACATTTTTTAACTAGAGTAATTTGTGAATTTTGGCCCTATGGAAGGAAAACCTTTTAATGTGATAAAAATTTAAAGTGATAAAGTCCTGACTTTGAATTATTTAAAATATTTAAAGAAATTTAGTTTTATCATCTTTTTGTTTATACCATAGTAAGCAAGGCATATAACAGCTAACATTTACCGAGTGCTTATATTATTCTGTGCCCTGTGCTGTGATTCACATATACAATATTTATTATTTTAATAATCTTGTAAGCACATAAATTAGATACTATCTCAGTCACCCAATAAAGAAACCAAGATTCAGAGAGATTAAGTCATTTGCCCAGAAATGATAGGATTTCTGTCAAATCTCAGATTTGAACCCAAACTAAGGTCTTTTTATTATATTTCCTAAAGACTGCATCCAAAAGAGCTTTCTTTAAGGTAGTTGCTTAAGTTAAAAAAACAATAATAACTTGTAACTGCATTAAAAAATCTGGATAGATATTTTTATGAAGAACCAGAAAATAACATCCAGTTTCTCTGGCAGCTTTTTACATGTTAATTTGTTTACCAAACTTTTTTCCCACAGCAAGTATAGAAATATATGTCAACAAGGGTTCATTTCAATCTTCATAAATTTGAAACAGTAAGGTAACTA
Organism: Papio anubis; assembly: GCF_008728515.1. Lineage (NCBI taxonomy): Eukaryota > Metazoa > Chordata > Mammalia > Primates > Cercopithecidae > Papio > Papio anubis. The sequence continues at coordinate 137,667,362 of NC_044982.1, forward strand.
ACATTTAAAATTCTGGCTGGGGCTGGGTGTGGTGGCTCACACCTGTAATCCCAGAACAATGGGAAGCCAAAGCAGGCAGATCACTTTGAAGTTAGGAGTTCGAGACCATCCTGGCCAACATGGTGAAACCCCAGTCCAGTAATATTTGTACTAAAAATACAAAAATTAGCTGGGTGTGGTGGCGTGCACCTGTAGTGCCAGATACTCGGGAGGCTGAGGCAGGAGAAGTGCTTCAACCTAGAAGGCGTAGGCTGCAGTGAGCCAAGACCGTGCCACTGCACATCAGCCTGGGCAACAGAGCAAGACTCTGTCTCAAAAAAAAAAAAATCTGCTTGGTATTAAATCAAATTTTGAATCTATGTCAAGTAGTGATGTAGGATATCATATTGAGAGAAAGTTTCTCAAATAGCATTTTTTCACTAGTTATTAAACACAGTCTCTCAAATTCTGAGAGCATCCTGGATCCTGGAGTTACTGGAAGAACCGCATGCAAAATAATTCCTAGGAGATTACAAAGTGGGTCTTATTTTTTTTCTCCTAGGCAAAAGATTTACTTGATCTCTCTTGATTGCTATATAAGTATTACTTTTAAAACTCACTTAATAAATGATTCTAAATAAAACTTAGGAGTATTAATCCCCAATAAAGCCTTCAAATTTAGAAGACATGTTTCATGATTTGAGACATGCATAAAAATTAGAGTTAAGTTTGGCTTGTGCTGTGTTTCACTTCGTGTTTACTGAAATTATCAAGGTCGATGAATGTGTAGTCAATACATTTAAAGTTGAAGAGGAATTGTAACAAGCTTTAGAAAAAAATATAAAGACTAAAATTTTAGTAATGTTGAGATTTCAGAATTTAATCTCATTGTTGATATTATAATCTGTATATACATATAGATTTCAGCAAACATATATACATGTTTCTCAGCAATGCATAGACTTCTCTGTAATTTTGAATGTTGCTTAAAAATATATACTATTCATTGCAACACTTTACAGAAGAAAAAATAGTTTATCATTGTGATACTAATTTTGTGTCTAATAAAACTTTTTTAGTTTTTATAATTTCTTCTTTCACAAAACCTTAGCCTCTATGATACATAAATATATGTAGTTGTCAAGTTTTCTGTAGAAATTGGCAAGTTCTAATTGGTTAAAATTTTAAATGACAGTATTATGTATTTTGTATGTAAGTATCCATATTCTTAGTTAATATTTGGAAACAAATACATATAAACCCTAAAGAAAATTGTTTTCTGATATACTTTTTCTAGGTCATGGGATTTCTATCCGACTTAAAATTTTGATTGAATTAAACTATCATTTAAAAAAAAAAAAAAAACAACTGTTTTTAGACATATATTTCCCCACTCACAGACATGCAGATGGCACTGACCAGGGAAATATATTTTCGGGGGAAGGAGCATTCGAATGAGTTGATTAGCTGTAGCTATGCTAACTACATCTCTAGTTTAGTTTTTTTCCCAAATAGGTTCAGCCTACATGTGGAAAAGAATAACTGGGCGGCCTCAGACAAAAAACCTAAACTATCCAATTGCCTGTAACAGATTTTACAGTAAAACAGATGAGGTTTATTTTTAAATGAACTATCATAACAAACTCAGTGTTATTAATTTTGTTAAACTGGATTTAAAGATCAAGAACATAATTGAAAACCTATGATGTGGGAATCAAGAGGCATAAGGAAGTTTTTGTTCTCTAAAATGTCTGTCTTATTCAGACTCTTGCTGGCCGCAGCCCTTGAATTGTACCATTGGAAACTAATTGCTCTGCATTAAGCATCATATTTTCAGGGGCACATAACTAAAGAGTAAATATTTCTGAGAAAGTTTACACGTTGAACTATTTACCATTAATAATGTCAGTTTATAAAATGGCTCTCTAATGGTGTGCTTGGCTAAGAAGGGTGGCTTAAAAGTGGCATTCAGGATAGTTTTGAAGGGTCAGTGTAAGGGAAAAATATTATCTGTAGCAACATAATCAGTGACATAGGCCCAAAGAAATGAACTCTAGACAGTCAGGAACACAATAAAAGTTCCAAGATTTGGAAGAAAGAGATAGCCTGTATTGACAGGAAACTGCTAAAAGATGATGAGGAGGGCAATGAACACACACTTCATCAGTTGTTCAATTTTCGGTTATTCTTCTGTTAGATGAGTCTTGACATAGAAACTAAATTCACTCTTCTGCCATTCTAATTCCATTATTGTGAATTTCTTTATAGTGAATTTCCCTGTAAGACGGCATGTTTATTCCATAACTCTGTTTTTAATTTGTTTCTTCTCCGTCTTACGGATTTATACAACTTTGGCACATGCATTGCTGATCCATTCCTTATGGGCTTATGCAACCACATTTGTATGAATGGCAGTGTCACGGTCTAGTTTGTGATTGAGCATGACATTTTCTTTGCGTATGTCTGTGGAGTGTTCCCTCTATACATTTCTAAAAACCTGTTTTCCAACTCAGAAATTATAACATTAGAATTCACAGGATGACAATATCTCTAAAGTTAAGTAATCTTTATGGATATCTGATCTCGTTTACATGTATCTTTATTTATAATTGCCTGTGATACTGGGATGAAGCTAACAAAATTTAAGAAAGAGAAAAGCAAGGCACTATAAATACTAAAAGCAATTGCACAAGTATAGAAACAAAGGAGACCTAACTTGGCAGCAATTCATCTGAAAGGGAGCTGGACAAACTTAAGATGAGCCGACAGTATGGCATATTTGCCTTAAACTATATTAATGGGAAGGCAAGCTTGGCTGCCTTAATAGAAGTGTAAGGTTGCCAAGGAGGCAGTAATCTTGCTGATTCTGGCCCCACCCTGCGCAATTTGGAGCACTGCATTCTGGATATCCTATTTTAGGTGGTATTCTTAAGAGGACTGGTGGGTGGTGAAAATCTGAGAAATCATGTTTAAGTGTAATGGTTGAGTGAATTTACATTACTTAGCCTAGAAAAGATAAGATTAAATAGAAATATAACTGTCTTTATATACTAAAATCACTGTCCTATAGGGGACAATTTGTAGATATAGAAGTAAAAACCATTTACCGATTTATGGTCTTATTTTAGATTGATTTCATGATTGTTTTATTCCATATAGAAATAACTAGCAATAAATACTAGGAGCCCAATAAGAACCTATGCAGATGGAAATTAGGCACCAAGAAAAACTTAGACTTAGAAATGTAGTCTGAGATAGTTCTAACGTGAGCACTTCTCTAAAGACTGAAGCTATCATTCAAGTCTCTGTTCGAATTCCTATCTGTTAGCCAGACCAGCATTTGAAATAGCCAGAAATTACTTATCCACGGGATGAGTGCAGACAGAAAAGAATGTTATTTCCCCTGTGAAAGTGTTTTTTTAGTGGCATATCCATATTATTCTTATGCAAAAATAGAGTCTGAGGAAAGGGGCTTAAACTGAAGCAGGAGTAATTTCCCTAAATATGAGAAAGTATCCAACTGTAATACACTATTGGAATCGACTGCTAAAGAAAATTGTAGAGGGTTCTTTCTTGGAGAGCTTCAAGAAAAGTTTTTCCAGTTATCTGTCTTGGATTGCTTAGACTACTGGGTATTTGAGGGAGCCTTCCTTATCAGAGTGTGACTGAGAGGAAATTGACAGCCACATGTATTAAAAGCAACATAGTTTATTTTATATATATATATATATACACACACACACACACACACACACACACATGGATGTTCATCAAAAAATAGTATATGCCCATCAAAGAATATTTGGAAATCACTGAAAAAAGTAAAGAAAATAACCAGAAATATCACTATTGTAATGTAGTATATTTATTTTTAATCATTTTTCTGTGAATTTTGATTAACTTATGTTAGGAGTTTTTTAAAACAATAAATATACTCTTTTAAAATTGCTTTTTAAATTTAAGCACACGAAACTTACCCAGTCACTTTAATGAACAATTAATATGCACTTCAGTTCTCTATTGTGGTTAGTTAAAGCAAAGAAATGGAGAAAAGGAATTAAAAGAGGTAGATGGAAAGAAAGGAGAGAAGGGAAGAGAAAAAAGAATAAGGAAAAGAGAAGAGGCAGAAAAGGTAACAGGAAAGGAGACAAAGTTGGAGGGAGATGTAGAAAAAACAGAAGAGCTGGGGAGACAACAATAGTGAGATGTGAGGAAGAAGGTTGAAAAGAAAGTTCTAGTAATTTATGATAGAGATCCTGAGATAACCTTCATTCATCTAGCCCTCAAATATGTTAGCGGTAAATAGGAGCATAATATGTTGCGTCATATTTCTGTCTTTTGAAGTTCTGATAAGGTTGGTAATTACTGATTATAAATCTGTATATGCTCTTGGACATTAAAATAATTTTGAACTCTCAAATCAGTAAGATATCTGGAGCAGCTTTTGAATGGTGAAGTTCTTCTCTGGTTGCAGAAGTAAAAGCTGGGTCTGTAAAGGACAAGAGCCTGAGGATTCTACCTCTACCTTATGTTAATCTGCATGAAAAACAAAAGGCAAACCAATTGTTTCTTCAATTCATTCTCGTTCTGTGAATCTTGGATTTTATGTTTTCTCCATCATGTTGGTGACCAGTTAGTTGAATTAGTTTGGAGCAAGCAGTAATGAGGACAAAGTCATTCCAATAAAAATTTCCTTAAGCATTAACAATTATCCATGAATAGATTGCATGTTTTACCCAAATCATCATCTTAAAAAATGAAGGAGATGGTTTTGAAATCTACTAATTTGCATAAATTTACCAGAAAATTCACTCCAAGCAAATACACTACTGATGGTGAACATTTATTTTAAACCTGACAAACAATACATCAATGCATATGCTACCAAGACTTAGTAATTAAATCACATTTAGATTGAGAAGCTCTTATTCTAGCATGATTTCTATACTAGCTACCATATTGTTCACTTTGACTCTTTTAATGCACATCTGGGTATCTAGAAACATATGTTCCAAATCTGACTCTATCACTAACTAGCTCTGTAATCTTTGCTTACTTCTTAACTTCACAGAAGCTCAAAATGTATTTACATCTAAGTAAAGTTCAAAGTGATAAGAGAGTATTTTGGCAGCCATGTTACAGAGTTTCTTAGTTAATATTCTCAAGCTCTTACAAGTGTCAAAAGAAATAACAATATAGTGCAAGATTATTTACAATGGGCCTGGTGGATTATATAATAACACTTTGTCCACCTAAATTATTATTACAGGGATCACTTTTTGAAAGCCTTACATCAGTGTGGGAAACCACAGGCTTGCATGTTTACCTTTAACATGATTTTATTTAGTGTTTAGGGTAACATCAGTAGAATCACAGTTCATTTATTCAGGATGAATTCCCGCACCCCCAAATTCCAGTGAGTGTTCTGGTTATACCTGTCAAAATCTCTAGAAACTTCAGAATTTCCAGAGTATCTCTCTGCCTTTTATCACTCCTGCTTTCTTGATATATCTGTATATTGCTTTTCCTTCTCTTTAGTGAGCACTCCTTCCTCACTTCTCCCCGTTTGTATCTTTCTCCGTTTACTTCCTAACATCCTTCCCTTAATTCTGTCTCTCCCATTTATCCTTGTTTTGTGCTATCTTCTCTTTTTTAATACAAAGTTAAAATATGTTTTGAAGCATTTTATCTGTTCACTAGCTCTGTGTTACCACTTTCTTTGCACCATATTCTCTGGCCAGACAGGACAGAGATCCCCATTCCTCACTGTTGTCCTAATGCATCTGCACCTTTTTTTCACAGTTTGTTCTCTTCTTTAAAAAAGCTCTTTACCCTCTATGAAATCCTCCTACCAATCCTTCCTTCAAGCAAATGCACCTTTACCAGGACATTTTTCTTTCCCAGTTCTTCTGGAAGAACTTTACTTCCCCTTTACCTCCTTAGGTGCACCCAGAAATATTCTCTTTCAGTCTCCTTATCACTCCTTTGTTCATATGAAACTTACTAGCAACTATCGTAACTTACCAAATTATTTCCTATAGAAGTACATTAAAGGTAAAAGTCACATTGTTTATCTTTGTATCCATTATTACACAACGTCACCTGTACATGGAAGGTGCTCCATGAGTACTGAATTGAACTGTACTAATTTAAATCTTAATAAACTAGATCTAATTGCCCTTTGAGTCCGTGTAACATTCAGTTAAGATTTTCTAAGATGAGTGGTTCTTAACTTAAAAAGAAAAAAGTGTTCCCATATTTATCAATGAGTGAAGTCTTCCTCAGTGAAATTGTTGTCAACCTACTCCCAATTATAATACACTAATTTCTTAATCTTGACTTAAAAGGTAATGAATTATTTAATAAAACATTGTTATTTAGAAATACACCATAGTTTTAATGTACAAGAAAACTAACATTGTAAATATGTTTATTCCAGTAAGGAAAAAAATCATGAATTTGTATAAAATGATAATGTAGATGGGGAAGTCTGATATTTGAGCATTTTTAACAAGAAAGTATTAATAATAGTATAGATATGTTTGTCTAGTAAACTTTCTAATTTCAAATGATCATATTAAATTGCAGTTTGAAATTATCTGGTAATTGGAATCTGATGATAAGAGAGTTTCAAATACACTCTCTTTTACTATTATTTCTTGGCTAACATGAGCAGGACTTTAAACAGATACTTGCAGTTTTTAAAAACTGGACAGCTATTATCATCTGAACTTGATGGATCATATACTTTTCTATATTTTGTTTTATTCTTTCAATTGATGTAATAAATCTGCATATTTATGGTGTACACAGTGATGTTTTCATATATATAGTGTATAGTGATCAGAGCAAGGTAATTAGTATGTCCATGATCTAGACATTTATCTGAACCAAACTAGTAGAAAATTAACAAAATATAAAACAGCTTAAGCAAAAGGCCCATTTGTTTTGGATAAAAATGTTCTAAAGAAAAAATAGAAAACTTACATTTCAAGTGGGAAAAATGTCTAGAGAGGAAAATTTAGCATGATAAAAATAAGTTTGCCACAGGAACAGAAAACCAAATACTGCATGTTTTCACTTATAAGGATGAATTCAGGATGAATTCCCACACCCCCAAATTCCAGTGAGTGTTCTGGTTATACCTGTCAAGATCTCTAGAAACTTCAGAACTTCCAGAATATCTCTCTGCCTTTTATCTCTCCTGCTTTCTTGATATATCTGTGTATTGCTTTTCCTTCTCTTTAGTGAGCACCTCTTCCTCACTTCTCTCCCTGCTTGTATCTTTCACCATTTACTTCCTAACATCCTTCCTTTAATTCTGTCTCTCCCATTTATCCTTGTTTTATGCTATCTTCTCTCTTTATAATATGAAGTTAAAATATGAGAGCTAAACATTGAGTAGTCATGGGCATAAAAATGGCAACAATACAAACTGGGAACTACTGGCAGGAGGTAGAGATGTAGGCAAGGGTTGAAAACTTAACTATTGGGTACTATGCTCAGTACCTGGGTAGTGGGATCATTCATACCCCAAACCTTAGCATCACACAATATACCCAAGTAACAAACCTACACATGTACTCCCTGAATCTAAAATAAAAGTTGAAAAAACACCAACCTTTTTAAATTATAAAATTTTAGTCTGGAAAGAAAAGGATTACAGAGGATATGTCTGAAATTTATATAATAATTATGACTTTAACCATAATGAATATGAATTCATATATGAATATATGAATATAAATATGAATGAATATGAATACATGAATATTCGTTCTAAAGTATCTTATTTAAATTTACATACAAAGCTTCTAATTACCAGTATTCTGAGATGTGATAAACAAAAACAAAAAAAGAGAGGCCAAACTTTATGCATTAGGTTGTAAATTTATCTTTTTTAACTCAAAGTATATCACAAAAACATCGATTCAAGATGGCTTAAATTGATTCTTGAATGACAGATTCATGCAGAGTATTTAAAAAGCTGGAGATATTTGCGATTTATTTCTAGCCTTTGAGATAGACCACAGAAGATATTCACAAAGGGTCCTTGGTCTACAGTCAGCAACAGAATATTAGGCTAAGAAGATTCCTGATCCAACTTAAATCTGCTTCATTAGGCTTCATTAGATATCAAGTTATTTCAGCTTGACATAAACCTTATATTCTCTCACACACATAGCATTTTAACTTAATGTAATTAGACCCACGTACTACAATCTATTGATGTTTTGAAGCAGATAATTTCAATGGTATTTCTTTGTCTACTTACTTTTTATCCTAAAAAATTTTTTTAAAACAAACATGTGATCATCTATATTCTTTATTTTTTACTTTTTCATACTATAAAACAGAATCTGTCACTGTTTAAACCAACTTTGGTTCCCTGCATTTTCAAATCTTTTTGTAGCAGCATGTTTTACTGAAATGTTAAAATGTTAAAAAGAATAAACACTGGGCTAAATAGCTGGATTGTGGCCTTCCATTCTCTGTTTTTTCATTGTCTTGAGAGCAATCATAAATTCTGATGAGGGAGAAGGGATACTATAATGAAAAATTAAACAGTACATGTGGTTCTCATTAATGAGTTTTCTGCTATCCCAGCAATGCCACTGCCTACCCCAACACTGCTTCCAACACTGCCCTAAGGTCCTTATAAGAAAGGTGACCTTGCATCCTTGTTTGCCCAGCACAATCTCAGTTTACACCTGCTATCCTGATGTGTTTATTTACAGCACAATCTTTTACTCTCAAAAGTGTTCCAGTTTGGATGATAGATTTTATGTAGAAGCATGATGTAAATGTTTAACAACTGACTCTCAGGGGGAAAAAAGTGTACGTATATATGCACACATAGCTCATTACAAATTCTACTGATATAAAGGAAGCATAGCACACAAGCATATAAATAATAAAATACAATACTCACAAAATGCTTTCACTATGTCCGTTTTCTCTGAAGCCAAACCATGGTGGTAATAGAGGAACAAGTATAGTTCTGATAATAATATTTGTTGATATTTTCATCTATGTTAGTAAGTAAGAAGAAGGTAAATCAATGAAGATGTATATTGGTACTTCACTCACTTTTCAATGATATGAGTGACTTCTTTGCTGAATTAGATCATAGTTTTTAGAGATACTGGAAAACTATTTTCTCATTTTTGTTCTATTCACAATGAAACAGTTATAGACTCAAGACCTTAATGTACATTATTAACATTTTTGTTAATATGTGGATTTTGTATCATTCGCTTAAATGTAGAACATCAACAAAACAGTGAATCAAGCCCTGATTTGTAGCAGCGGCCAATTTATGTGGCATAGGTGCTCTTATCATAGTTGGGTCCAAGCTACCAACAAAACATCACTGAACAGAGTTGGGAAGAAATATACAGTCGCATACCATTATCTAGTATTTCCATCATATAAATACATTAGAAATTACCTCAAAAACATATATAATAGTAAAGAAATTCAGTATTAAAGAGTTTGAGTATTTATTACTTTTGTTTTAATGTTATTTATTTCATTCTAAGTTTATGTAATTAAATGTTTAATAATGGCTGTATTTAACAAGTTTACAAAATTTTTGAAAATTTAACAATTGGCTCTCATGGATCAGTACAAGTGGCTTCAGCAGACCACCGAATATGGTCACCCTACTTATAACTAATCCCATATGTTCAAACACTCATTGGCTACATATTTTCGAACACTTAATATGTGCCAGGAATTGTGCTAGTTTTGTGAGATGCAATACAGCAGAGTTCGAGATAGAAACTATCTCTGCCATCACACAATTTCCAACAGTCTTTGACTCTCCCATTTCCAATCTCTTTTTCCTAATCAACCTAATCATTAGTGGTGTGAGCAGCACATATTTGGTGGATTGTAGTGACATAGTAGGGATATAGGTGTTGTGTGGAAGCCCAAACAGGGATTTAAAAAGAAGAAAAGCCAGTGATTGGGTATTTGAACTGTCTAGTGTAAATAGTAACAAATTAGAACTGAGCTTTTTCTGTCAAATGTTTAAATAACCAGGCTAGTAGATTTCCTTTACCTGCAGCTTTATAATGGCAGGCAACAATAAAAGACACTGCATTCTAATTAGTAACTACTCTATGCAAAGCACTAGTCTAATGCTGAGATGGGAGGTGAGGGATAAGGAAAGGGGAGAGAGTGACAAGGGAATTGGAAAAGAGTTGATAGAGTAGATGGAAAGACCTATAATACTTCCAACTCCTGGTTCTAAAGTCTAGGAGAATACAATAAGGAGAAAATCATAACAGTAATGCCTTATATTTGTATACTGTTTTACAGTTCTCATATTTACTCTCACAAGGTACTCAGTAGTGCTCAGGGGTGGACTGAAATGGCCAAGGGGAGCTTCATGGAGAGTTGAGACTTAATCTGGGCCCTGAAGAATGGGTAGATACTGAGAAGAAAAATTCTAGTCAATATTGTCATGCAGAGTGAAAGAGTATGGATGTTTATAGTCTAGGAAAAAGAGTGAATAGATTGGCTGGCTAGAATAGCATCTTTCCATTAGCAAACAGTAGAAAATAAGGTAAAAGAAAAAAACGAGACAATTGACAGAGTTTCTTAATGATGAGCTGAGAGAAGCCTTACAATACCTTTATTCACTCAGGTTTTTATTGCTTCTTACTTAATTCAATTACTTGAATACATTATTTCCTAATGTTCTGGACACTATAATGGATCTTTTGATAAAAAGATGAAAAAGAAAAGTTCCCTGCCCTCAAAGAGCTCTAACCAGACAGACATATGCAAATAATTATAATACTTGAGCACTACACAAAATGATAAAAATAAATGCATAAGTACAATGAGAAGGTTGCTCCCTCCTCCTACTGACCACTGAGAAACATTGTATACGATTAGACACGTGACTGATAGGAATTCAATGAGATAATACATTTTCTTTTTTTTTTTTTTTTTTTTTTTCTTTTTGAGACGGAGTCTCGCTCTGTCGCCCAGGCTGGAGTGCAGTGGCCGGATCTCAGCTCACTGCAAGCTCCGCCTCCCGGGTTCACGCCATTCTCCTGCCTCAGCCTCCCGAGTAGCTGGGACTACAGGCGCTGCCACCTCGCCCGGCTAGTTTTTTGTATGTCTTAATAGAGACGGGGTTTCACCGTGTTAGCCAGGATGGTCTCGATCTCCTGACCTCGTGATCCGCCCGTCTCGGCCTCCCAAAGTGCTGGGATTACAGGCTTGAGCCACCGCGCCCGGCCAGGAGATAATACATTTTCTTTAAAAGTTTTACACAATACTGCTATTAAGAATAAGAATTATGAAGAATGTCTAATAAAATAAAGAATAAGAATTATGAATAAAATAAAATAGTATTGTAATCATTATCATTGTTATTTGAGAGACTGAACATATGAAATGATGTGGAGCCCCTGAGAAGTACAGCTGTGGTGAATGAGAAGAAAATTATACCATGTCATGAAATGCCCTCTCCTTTTCTCTCTGTATATGGAAATTCTAACTAATCTTTATGTCCTACTTTGTCTGTAATGCTTCCTGGTCTACTTCAATCCTCTGGAGCTCCTGTTGGAATATGGCCAATACCATATGATTTAGCATTTAATGTCTCTCTAATTTTATTTTTATTTTACTTCATCTTGTGTTGATATTAGTTTTATTTCTAAAATTGGATTCTTAGAGGCTGGATCCAAGACATATGTTATTCTTCCTAATCGTTGTATCCCCTAATGAGCCTATAACACTGCAGACTTAAATTGATGCTAAATAAGTATGAGTTGACTGTTTAATTTGAAAATCTAAGTCATGGGCACCTAGGCAACATTGGCAGTATCGATTGGTGAGGCCTCTGACCTCCTTCTTCTGCAGTCTCTTCCACTTCTGTATTCTCTTCTCCTTTTAAGGTGATTTCGTGTTCTCTGTGTTCTACCCAATCAAAACTCACATTCAGGAAATTATCTTATTTACTCATTCATTTTAAAGGTATAAGCTATTCATAAGTATTTAAACATTATGTTTTGGGGGTAATTTACACTTTGAAAGATAAAACATTAAGCCAAAAAGAATGAATCTCTATTTGTGGAATATCTGATATCAGTTAAGTAGGCAAGTTGAGTTTTCTTGTTACAGTTTTTTGAATCTAAACCAACTTATAACCAGTATCATCTTGATAGAAAACTTAAAATGTTAAAATATTAGAATGTTTAACAATACTTCAGTAATCAACTTCAGAATTTTATATAACAAAACAACTCAATGGGTGGAAAGAGCATCGGCTTTTCATTTTTTTAGAGCCCTGAGTTCAGATCCTGGTTCTCCTGTTTACTGGCACCAAACCACTCTCTGACTGTCAAACTGAGCCTTATTTTCCTCATTTATAAAATGGAATTAGATGAGAGAAATCATGTAAAGCACCAAGCACTGTGCCTGACAAATAGTTAATACCCAATAAAAAGAAGTTTTATTCCCCCATCTATTTATTTTTTAAATATTAATGCATTAATTTGGTTAATTTTATTTTACCTATATGACTGTACAACAATATGTCCATTTTAGATAATTTTATGTAAATAGTAGGACATTAAGTAGTTTCAATTTCAGTTTCAATTAAGTATTTGGTTTTATATTATAGATGGCCAACTATAATCAATTTGCTGATCTCTTTTTCCTATATATAAACATTGGTTTTTCACATTATAAATACTTTGGAGCAATATTCTACCCCTCTATGATGACTCTTTCACTTATAAGAAATATATCCACTTTTTGACATTTGGTGGGGGAATAAAAGGGGAAATGATCCAAATTGCATGAGTGTATAAACAGAAGGAAATCAGCTAAGCTACTGGTGTTACAAACCACAGTAATAATGCATATTACTTACACAGTGGGTTTAACTAAAAGTATGCTGAACTAAAAACTAGAAGACTTCAATTCCAGTCCAAACCACCACTGCCACTAATTCATGATGTCATTTTGGAAAGTTATCTTCTTGTGACTCATTTCCCTTATCAAATAAAATAAACATGATAGACTAGATCAGTGCTTCTTAAACTTTTATTGGAAACACAGATACTTTTGAGAATGTGATAAACGGTTTGAATCCTGTCCCCAATATTTGTGCGTATTTTTTTCCTTTCCAGTTTCCCTGAGGGCTGTCGGCAATCTTCATGTCAAAATCTCTGGACTCTATGATCTCATGGCTTCCTTCCAGACCTATAATTCCAGAATGGAGTTGTCTTTGTTTCATACAACCATTAGTGTGATTTTAAGCAAGCAAATAATCCAGTTTCTTTCTCAGTGCTACGAAGTAGGGTATTAACACATGGTATAAGGTTTCTTCCCTGTGTCTGCAGTAAGAGAAGAGAGCCACATGCCTCCTCAGGAGACCCTAACCCAAATTAGCAGTTCCAATAAGGAAAGCTATCTACTCTTCAGGCCTGTTGAGCAACAAGCTTATTCCACAGACTTATTGCTCTGTTTCTCTTCTATTGTTGATTTAACTTAATTTTATGTGTACTTAGTATTTCAGCTTGACTGAAAGTTCTTGAGATGCAAAAACTATGCATGGTAGTTAGTCCCTGGTTTGACCCCAATGATCCCTAACACTTAGTATTCACTATTCACTAGTTCCCTCCCTCAACGTTTTACTATTACTAGGGTTGGTCTGTGTGACCAATAAAATAAGGCAGAAATGATGGTATGTCACACTGCAATTTCCATCTTAAAGATTCTCTCTCTCTTTGCCTCCCTTTCTATCTCTCTTTCTCCCTCCCCCCTCTCTCTCCTACCCCTCGCATTGCTCAGTCTGAAGGAGGCCAGTTGCCATGTTATAAGGACACTCAGGAAGCCTGTGGAGAGTCCCACATAGCAAAGAGGAAGTTTCCAGCCAACAGCCTGATAGAAACAGAGGCCTGCCAACAACCTGCCAACAACAGCTTTATATAGATCCTTTACCCCAGTCAAGTCTTGAGAAGACTTCAGCCCTAGCTGACAGTTTGACTGCAACCTCGTAAGAGTCCCTGAGACCAACCCACTCAGCTAGGCTACTCCCAATTTCCTGACCCTCTGAAACTGCAAGATAATAAATACTGTTTTAAGCTAACAAATTTTAGGTAACTTGTTATGCAACAATAGATAACTAATTTTCTCTCTCTCTCTCTCTCTCTTTTTTCTCTCTCTCTCTTCTCTTTCTCTCCTTCTCTCACCTCACCACCCACTCCCTCTCTTTCTGTCTCAGTTGCTTAGCACTATTGATAACATTTAACAACTGAAATCTATTCCAGAAATCTGACCTACCTCTCTTCAATTTTTATTTATAAAACAAAAACAAAAACTGAGGCTCAGGATAGTCAAATATTTGCCCAAGGTCATTCAGTTAATTACTGGAAGAAAAAGGATTAACACCCAGGTTCCATAATATATGATACAGTATTATTTCCTTGTCCTCATGTTCCCTCTCACTTTCTTGTCAACTCAATCTACTCCTATGCTATATATAATGTGTATTAGTATTTATACAAAATAACACTATTGGTGTGATAAACTAAGACTGATAAACCATTGATGAATTTTTCAAGCCTACTTTTCTCCCTTTTCTCTTCTGCAATTAACAATCTGGTCCATTTGTAAATCCCTATATCAAAGACTGAATGGATATTCATTATTATGAGTTAATTTCATTACTTTGTGGGTAGTTCTGGTAAAAGGATTTGGTAAGAAAGGTTAAATTTTTTAACAAAGTAATATTTGAGTTATTAATTGATATTAACTATCCAGGTCATTTTTGTGAATAATGTAAATGACTGTTTTTGATTAGTTACTGCTTCTACTATTCTTCAATGGCTCCTTATAGCCTATGGGTAAAGTTCATATTCCCTAAAACAACTTTCCAAGATATGAGACTTCCCTGCAGTCCTATCTCTTCCTATCTTGAACTTTGTACTCCTGAAACACTAATTCCCATACAAACTACTGACACACAACTCAGCTTTTTCTTCATGTGCTATTTTCCAAAAAGGGATACCCTTTCTTCTGACTCCCTTCCCCATTTTCTACCCTCTTCTCTAGCCTGACTCACTCCCACTGGCTCTTTGAGATGTGGTTAAAATATGTTTTTTTGAGAGTCTTGCCTTTTCTTTCCCAAGTTCTGTTAGCTGGCCTCCACTAGAGTCCTCTAACTCCCTGAACCCATCTTTATCACAGTACTTACTATATTCTACTGAAATTGACTCTTTGGTGTTGGTATCCACACGTAGGCTGAATTTTTTCAATAGTGGGTCCTTGCACTGTGTATCTGTGCATGCACAATACATAATATGCAATATATGCTCAGTAAATATTGCAATAAATAGTATTCTAATTACTGGAAAGAGCCACTGCAACTTTCAGAATACAAACCCTCTAAGATATTCTTAAGACACTGAAAGAATCTAAAGTTAATCAAGTCACAAATAATGCATGTCTAGTTTTCAGAAAAATATTGAGAAACAGAGATATGATTTAGCCAGAATCATACCCCAAAAAAAATCCTTAAAATAGAATTCCAGATATCCTATCTTTGCATTAATTCATCATTCTTATTCCCTTTCTTTTGCCTCTTAATTTTTGTGGAGCACAGTCCTAAAAGGATTAAAAATAAACTAAGGACATGGACAAAAGGAAGAACCTATTTGCCAGTAAACTGTTCCTTTTTCACTATCCTTCAGACATGCTTGTTAAAACAAACTCACTGCTGTTTCTTTTATTTGTTTTTGTGTTGCTTTGTATTTGGATTTAGTGGCTTTAGGGAAGGAAATTAGGCATTCGTAAATATGACTAAGTTATCTGAAATTAAACTGTATATATACAATTTAATATATAATATATGTAGCATCTGGATAATTATTATTACGCATTCTATAATAATTTTCCAGACACTAAAGAACAGAAGTATAAATAGTTTTAATAAATGTCAGAAATGTGTTTAAAATACAACCAAGTTAAATTTTGTAGGATCTTTAGCAGTGTGTAAGCAAAATAAACTGAAGGTCACTGCACCTTCTCAGGGGAAGACGGATGGGTATGTTTTGTGCAAGGGAAGTTGGAGTAAGTTTTTATTTAATAAGACGAAGATAATGCCAAATATTCATTAGGTCATATTACAGAGAAGAAAATTTCAGTTGTTTATATTTCCTCAGATGCAAATTATGCCACTGCTTGATACAAATTAATATGCAATGTTTTAATAGTACCAGTGACAGTATAGTGATACATACGGTGATACTAAAACTATGCTTTGGAGTTAAACCTACTTGGATTCACATCCCAACTTTGACAGTTACTAGCTATGTAACCTAGAGCAAGTTACTTAACTCTGTGAGCCAAAATTCCCCCATCTGCAAATGAGCATAAGTCTGGCCACCTAATAAGAGCCCTGGAGGCCGGGCGCAGTGGCTCACGCCTGTAATCCCAGCACTTTGGGAGGCCGAGACGGGCGGATCACGAGGTCAGGAGATCGAGACCATCCTGGCCAACACGGTGAAACCCCGTTTCTACTAAAAATACAAAAACTTAGCCCGATGTGGCAGCGTGTGCCTGTAGTCCCAGCTACTCGGGAGGCTGAGGCAGGAGAATGGCGTGAACCTGGAAGGCGGAGCTTGCAGTGAGCCGAGATCGCGCCACTGCACCCCAGCCTGGGCGACAGAGCGAGACTCCGTCTCAAAAATAAATAAATAAATAAATAAATAGCCCTGTGAATGTTAAATTTAATAATGTATATAAAGTATTCAACACGGTGCCAGGCACATAGAAACCACTCACACATTTAATTTTTGTTGTAGTAGTCATTTTTGTTATCTTAATGGCCCATGTTTTCATTGAGGGAAAAAATGTTACTTAAAAATGTCTCATTTTTCCTCTTCAAAGTCTCTCAGTAACCAGCTTGTGTTGATTATAAGAAAGCTGGAAGGTTTAAAGCAGGATTCTGTATATGAACTTCTTGCTCCTTAATATACAATGATGTTAATCACACAGTAGAATCATCAGACCTGCTGTGCAATATCTAATCTTTGTAAGTTAACTGACTACTCAGATATTTTCAGAAAACAATCAACATTGCATGCAAAGGTTTTCGATAGGATCATTTGAAACGCTGGCTAATTCTGAACACCTGTCTTCCTTCATTAAAAAGAACAACATCTAAATAGGAAGTAAAACAGGCCCATGTGTAATTTCAAAACAGTTAGAACTTATATACCAGCAAACTTATCAAGCTGGCCAATTTCCTGAGGGTCTTTTTTTCTTCCGTGAAATGAAGTAACAGTGTAATTACAAGCTTATGGTATGGAGATATTTTGAGAATTAATCAGAATGGAATAAAGTACTCTGTACCAATTTCAATGTTGACATATGTATTTTTAAATAATTAACATTATTCTAATTATATACTTATATTTATTCACTCAATAAAAATGTTCCCAGTTGTACATTGTAAGATTTTGCATAGACTAAATTAAAAGATTTATGGCAACAGTAACAAATTTACTTCTATACAGTGCAGTAATTTTAGTGGTAATATTAATTTGAATACCTAATAAAGTACTAAATAGTACTTCAAAACATCATAAATTTTAAATTACAACTTAGCAACTATGATATAGATTTATGCTCATCTTCTTTGGGGTATCTATTATTATTCAATATCTGGCCATCTTCCAGCTAGTTAAGAGAAAATTTGAAGACCAAATTTGGCCAGAATCTTAGCTGAAAGCACTTCTGTGTGCCTGTTAAACATCCAACATTATTTTATAACACATTATTTATACAAGAAAGGAGGTGAGCCTAATTTTTCAAAAATAAAGACTTATCAGTAGTTTTATGAAAGTAGCATACTTCATGAATTAGAGGGCATAAAACTATGCACAGCTGCTTGACTAATCAGTGTCTTGATTACATAGTTGAAACAGGTGATCCAGTGCTCATGGTAGTAAAAGTATGTCTTAAAGAATGTGGTAGATAACCTTCATAATTTTGTCCTTACGCGCCAAACATATGACTCAAAATTATTATTTTTCTCACATTTTAGAAACTGTTAGGGAAAAAAACTCCATAAAAATAACTTCAATTTTACAGTGATTATTTGTCAACAACTGACATAGGCAAGTTGCACTTGTGATCAAAGATTAAAAAGGCATTAAAAAGTGAAAAATATGCAGTTATTCAGAAAAAAATATATATTATTCTAATTGAATTATGCCTTCAAAATTTCCCTTTAAAGGAACGTTGAGAAATTGGTTACCTTTTTTTTATTAATTCAACAAATAATCTTTGATATTTTCCCTTGCCAGATTGAGTATACACAGTCAACAAATTCACAGTCTATGTTTTTAGAGAATTTAAGTTGCTGGTAGTTCTGTTTTTAATAAACAGAGCAATCATTCAAAGCATGCAAATTAATAAATAGTAAATGTTCCTATATTTTTAATAGGAAAAAAGAAGTTTTACGTTGGTGAATTTAACATTGATACTTGGAAAGATGCTAAATCACTTTTCATTTCCCAGTTTTGCAGTGCTGTTACTACCAAACATCTCCAAAAAGCATCTCCTCTGAGGATAATACATCTGTCCTCTATCTTTTGTCCTATTCATCCTTCAGGCCATTTCCTCTCCGAAAAGATTTCCAGGCCCTGCTCCTTGTGTTGGGTTAGACAGCCCACGATGTGCTCTAAACTTATCCACTCTGACTTGGAGTTCTCCCTTGACTCCCAACTGTGAATTCTGTAAAAGCATGGACTGTGTATTTGTTTACTATTGTATTCTTAGTCTAGCAAAAGGAGGTACAAATAACTTGGTTGAATTAATTTTAAAAAATAAAAAAGTCACTAGCCTTTAAAATTTTGCATATCTTCATTATTCATGCAAACAAAGGAGGAAACTATGTAGCACCTACAAGTGACCTTCCTATGAGAGCTGCCTCGATATGAACCAGACAAACTAGGTCTCTGGTCAGAAGTACAGTTAGAGACCCCGTAAGATACCAAAAGACTCCTGAAGATCAGGCTACTGGCACTAAAACAAATTGAGAGTGGATTCACCAACTTTCTCGACTTCTTCCCAGTTCTCTCTTCCTATACATATGCCCTCTCCTCCCTTCAGTGCAGATCACCAACTCCAGGATCCGTATTAGTAGGCAGACCTCTTCCCCAAAATTATCAGTCCACTGCTTGTTTTCTAGTATAGCTCATTTAATTATTAAAGGCTTTGTCTCTTTTTGTCTCTAATGCAGATATTCCTTAAACCAGTGTCAACTACGAATTACTATTTTTTTTTCTATTTATAGTTTTTGGTATGCATGGATTAGCTGGCATTCAGGTGGGAACAAGAATGGGTGTCATGGAGGCCACAGCTCCTCTAGAATTGGTCTTCACTATGCCCTGCCAATCAACCTTCCAGTGTCACCAGTGATAACTGTGTCTGCTTATATAGTTGGACTCTACAATAAACCAAATTTTCCACTAGTTCCTTGAAATCACCTAGAAAGACATCAAATCAAATTGGTCCTGGAGGCCAATTTTTTTTTTAATGATAGAGAATGAGAGGGAAGTGAGGTGTATTTCTCTTTTATTTCAGCAAGGCTTTTAATTCTTGCCCACATTAAATTTTCGTGATAATTTAGTAATCTAATTCTTATTTACAACTAATTTTAAATATGTAATAAATTAAAGGATAAATATACTGCATGATCACCAATCTTTCTCCCCTTTTTCACCCTTGCACCTCTTACATTGGGCTAAGTGCTGCTGCTTCTACCACTGGAAGATTAAAAAAAATAAAAAGTAAGATATGGTACTTATTTTCCCAGAACTGACATTTTAGTGACAGTGCCAAATGCAAACAGAAAGAACTGTAAGACAAGGCAGATGTGCTATGCACAGGTAGAAAAGCAATTGGAGCATAGGAAGAGAATAAGACCATTACTGGCTCTGTATTTAAAATCTCAAATAATTGATTTCTTCAGAGAATATGGAGATTAATTCATTAAATTTGTAGTGCTTTCATCAGATTATGTTAAATTTCTAAATAATTTTTAGCCAGTAAATGAAACTTATTTCTTTATTGAAATAATTGAAATAGCAACAACTTTTGCTCCAACTACTTTTTTGAAAAGTAAAAGTTTATTGTTTTAGGTACATACAGTAAGAATTTTCCAATCATATTAGGATCCTAAAGCATTTTAAGGTTATGGCATAGGAAATGTTTTTACTCAGTTTATTGGTGGCCCAAATAATAGCTGTTGGGCATGATTTCTTGTTACAGGAGGGTGGTCCTATAAATCTGCTCAGAACTCAGAAAGAATGTTAAATGAGGCTTAAATCCCACTGCAAATCCCTGGATTTCTGTCCAGTATTCATGCACAAAATACTACTCTAATAGTCTGAAATCATATGTAATCTTCTGACTTTGGCATATGTGCTTAGTTGGTCATTATTAAAATGTTGGTTCAGGTCAATTGTATAGTTTTTTTTTTATTTGGTTCAAACAATTTAGTGGCGACTTCATTTAGTTCTCGACAACGCTGAAGATAGATCCTTAGACAATAGCTCTCAAGTTGAAATTTAATAAAATTTAAATATCTTACCCAAACCAGGGACTGAGAATGGAGGTGAAGGAGAGGAGGAGTGTTATGTTGTCAAATAAGTTTAAGAAATCATGTATACTCTTTTACTAGAGTTTTTAAAATTCACATTAGTATAGTATAGACTCGGAGAAATTCTGCTGAAAAAAAAATTGTTCAATTTTATTTAACCTAGTATTTCCCAGTGGGTTAGTTAGAGAAGCCGTGCTGCAGCAAACAGCCTTAATATGTCAGGGGGCACTAGTGTTATAACGAAACACAGTTTGGAAATATTACCTTAAGAAAATTCTGCAAGCTGAGTTCATTCTAAATTTAGTCTCAAACCATTTTCTTAGCATTACTTACAGTTACATCAAAAATTCAAATAGCCAGATAAAATGGGAAATATTACAATAGAATATAATAAATATGATATTTGAGGATGTTGAAACATGTCTTATTTCTCTTATATGACATTAATCTTAAAAATAAATTCAGTTTCAGAATAATTCTGAATAATAAGCAAAGATTATTACAGTTTTTGGCACAAAATCAACTAAGAGATTCAAACCTATTTGAGTTATACCTATAATAATCTATTATCATTTCAACCCCTCTGTATTATTATCTGAAATTATTATTTCTATTTCTAGTTATATCCAACCCCCAGCATTTTAGCAGTTTTGTTTTTTCCCTCTACTCTCTTGTCATTCTATTGTCCTCATTCTTTAAGTGCATCAAGAAAGTTAGTGGAGCTATATTTTATGAGAAACTTTGCTTCATTTTAAGTTTACAGAAGATTTAAAATCCATAAATTTTTATATAAATTCTTTTTCCTTTTCTCTTTGACTCTTTTTCCTTTTCTCTTTTACTCTTTTTCCTCCTGTTCACAAAGATGTTTTCTTCCTATTTATTTTTAGATGGACACTAGCTAATGACTCTATCAAGTACTCATGACCACTCCAGTAGAAGAGATTACTTTCTTCTGGAGGGAAGTTAAGCAACTGGAGAATCTCTAGAGCCAATTATCCCCAGTATATATCAAATTTTTTTCATCTGAGAATGATGTTGCCTGCCTAAAGACAAGGTTTTACCTGGGCAAGGATACTGAATAATTCTCCTCTGTCACTCCCCATCTTAATCACTTTGTCTGTGTGTATTACTACACACACCCATTCATACACATAGTTGAGAAACTTTAATGACATTTTTGTTAAGTGAATTTGACACAACTTCTCTACTAAAGATATGTTCAGATATAATCTCAAATGTAGACATAAAACTTGGTCCAAAAGCAGTTAAACATTCAGTAACTCTTTAACATAGTTTTCCAAATCATTTGAAAGGCAGAGGATTTTCATTTACAACCTATTTGAGGGGTAAAAATGTTAGATATTGTTTAGTAAAGGAGTTTACATTGAAGTCTATTTCATTGAACAAGAATCATTTTTCTCCATATTACTTAAATATACATAATTTTATTGTGTGATATATATAAAATTTAAAAATGGAAAAGTATTGTATTCAAATAGTGATGTTAGAAAAGTTATTGTGCTACCAAAAATTGTCTGAAACAAAGGAAGAAAGCTATTATCCTTAGAAAACAAACAAAAAAAAGCTTTGCCTTAATGTTGTGCATCATTCCAATCTTAAAAAGAGAACAATCCTCTAGCTTTTCGTCCTTTCTCTGATCTGGATAGACCCTTGCTATGGTTTGAATGTCCCCTCCAAAACTCATGTTGAAATTTAATTGCCATTGTGATGGTATTAAGAGATGGGACCATTAAGAGGTGATTAGGCCATGAAGGCTTCAACCTCCTGAATAGATTAATGTCATTTTCTCAGAAGTGGGTTATCAAGAGAGTGGGTTGTTACAAAAAATTATTTCAGCCCTGTCTGTCTCATACTCTCTTACTCTCATATGTTCTTGCCCTTCTACCTTCCACCATGGAATGACACAGCAAGCAGGCCCTTGCCAGATGCCATTACCTTGATATTGGACTTCCAAGCCTCCAGAACTGTGAAGAATAAGTTTCTTTTCTTTATAAATTATCCAGTCTGCAGTATTCTCTTATATCAACACAAAGCAGACTAAGCCAACCCTCTAGAACTGTGGTTCCCTCCCCCTGGGTTTCCTAGGCTGGAGGTTGTCTCCTTAAATCTCTGCCTTTGAACTTGGTGGTGTGGCCATGTTCGTGAGATCCTAATCTGGGGGCATCTGAGTTCATAGTCATAAGGTGGCTCATTTAAGTGCAGAATAAGCAGACATTGAGGTCTGTACTCCAAGTACCCTGCTGCAACACCACTTTAAAGTGTCAGACCTGCCTGTCATTGTGAGACTATGGCACAGAACTATTCTTCCCTGCAGCTAACTCATTCACCAAAGCAGTCTTCTGAACATAGTAGCTACAGAGCTGTCATCACATGCATTTCCAGGCCAGTTCACCAAATGCTGGAGCCACTAAGATTTGTCAGAGAGGTCAAATGAGCCCCGAAGAACCCTCTCGGTGCATGATTCAGAGATTTATGCCTAATCATGCCTATTTCAAAATCATCTAGGGTTCAAGTTAACTTTGAATCGCTCTACAGGGTCTGAAACATTCCCAAGACACCTGAGGTGGTCCAGGCTGAATTAGAATTCTTGGTCTCCATAAGCAGTGGTGTGCAACCTTAGCTGCACTTTAGAATCATTGGAGAACTTTAACAAATACTAATGCGTGGTCCTTCCCGCCTTTGCAAGATTCTGACTTAATTCCCCAGCAATCTAATGTGATCCCCTTAGCCCAGTGGTTCTCATCCTTGGCAGCACGTCAGAATTATCTGGGGAGCTTTTAAAATTCCTAATGCCCAGACTGTACCTCAGATCAATTTAATGACAACTTTTTTGTGGGTGGAATCTGGCATCAGTATTTTTTTAAAGTTCCCCAGCTGATTGTAATATTTAGACAAGGTTGAGAAATAGAAAAATCTAGAAAAGGCAACCCTTTCAATATATCGAAGAGCTGACTTCTTCCATTCTCTGTGATTCACTTGGGCCTCTGAATGCTCTAAAACTGTAGGCTAAAGAGTTATTGTACAGCTGAGTCATAAGGGTCAGTCTAGATGAGGATTTACAAAAGAGACAAGAGATGATAAGAGATGCACTCGTGGCAATGAATGAACTTATTAGCACTTCATAAGTGCCAGGCATATGTGATAGCCAAAAAGAAAAGATTATAAAATTAAAAACTAATCAAAGAATAGCTAATATTTCCAAATCTGCTCCCCAGCAATTTATCCATTCTCCATCATTTAAAGCCCTAACAAGTTACTTAAGGGAATACAGGTCACCAGTTCTACAAGATTCTACCTTGTCCATAATTGCTAGGATTTTGATTCGACTGCATAGATATGTTACTTATTATCTATTTTTTTAAAGGGAGGGATTGTCCTTACATTGCTATTTTTGATTCTGATAATGTGAATTATTGTTCTGTTAGATAACTTGCTAAGAACTGTTTCAAATATGAGCAAATTTACCATCTCCATATTCAGAGGCAATATGTGTATTTGCTAGCTTCTAACAGACATTATTGTTAAGTAGGAGCCTATCCAAAGAATTGTTGACCAATGAGTCGCTGAAGGTTTTGTAGCCAAAGTCAAATTCAGCAACGCTGTGTTTATTTGCCTTTTGCCAATTGTTAGGCCGTATCCCATCACAGTCTAACAGTCCAAAAGAGAATATTGCCAAATCACTGGCCAGTTTTCAGAATGGCTAACCCTTTTCTTGCTATGGAACTAACAATGCTTCATTATAACCAAGTGAGGCAATTTATGACTTCTTAAAAGGAGAAGATGATATTGCCTATTATTGGGAAGAGCACAACTTTTTAGTAATTAGATACCAAAAGCAAGAAAATTATCCTGAGGGGATTGGATTCTGTCTTCCACATCTGTCTCTCAAGGCGGTCACTGAGTGCCCAGTGCACTGCTGCTGTCTCTCACTCGGCACCTCAATACTCAGCTTAAACAGCAGTGTTATTTCTGTCAGGTGCAGAATGATAGCCTCTGTCTGCTGTTGGACTGCCTAGTGCAGCAGTTATCTAAATTCACCCTCTGATCTTGTCCCCACGGGGAGAGCTCTGACAACAAAAGTGGAAGTATTGACCATTCATTTCGCCCTTTAATGATATTCTCAGTGCTCTTCTTCTGCAGAGAAAATGAACATTTACTTCATTTTGAATGTGTACTTTGGAGGGACATTTTATGCTTTTAGTATTCTTATTATTAGTTAAGGTTAGGTACCAGTTTCATCACCTGGAAACCTACTATTAGGTTAAATGTGAAAGCACCAGACAGACAAGTAAAGGGGAGAGACTTTCTGCCTCCTGGGTAACAGTAGAACGCAATCCTTATGACCAGTTCTCTCGTAACAGCTTCTATCCCCTCAAGAGTCAGAAATGTGGTCCAGTATCTCTTGGATTCTCATGAATTCCCCCATCTTCATAGTTCTTATTTGTATGTCTACTAATGTAAGTCTTATTTCGGTTGGGTTCCTTGGTGCACTCTTTCTGTAATATATTCATTCAAATCTAAACTTAAAGTATTTCACAAAACAACACAGTAATTAAGGTAAGACTAAAGTAAGTGACAACCTCACAATCCAGGATACTTAAGTAATTTTTTAAAATTCCCTAAAGCTATGAGACATGAGCAGTCACATCCACTTGCCCACTACTCCCTTTCCTTTCTCCGTGCCCTCCATCCATCTACCCCAGCCCAAAACATTCTGGAAGCAGAATTATATATCTAGATATTTTACTTCTCCTTCTAGCTCCAATTCATATTTACTAGTATCTTAAAAACCACATTCCTGTGTGGAAGCTGTGCTTCTGCTGGTGAGGTGAGTAGTCCTCTGAAGCCTATTGACATTCTCAGGTCAGTTCTCTTTCATTCAAAAAAATGTCATGAGAAAAGATTGGGAACTTTCTGATGGTAACCAAAAGAACAATTATATTTTGCATAGCTGGCATATTACTTTTCATGTAAAACTTTATCTTCCAAGACACTAAAATCTATACCAACTTAAAGGACCTCCAAAGAAAGGTGATTGACAACCTGTTGAAAAAATTTAAGGCATCAAAACATTGAAAATGAAATTCTGAGTTGGATTCTGATCTTTACCACTTTCTGAATCCTGCTGCATTTCATTCTAGTAGGCAATCCAATTACCTTTTACTCTCATTTTAATGAAAATAGGAAGGATACATTCTTTCTTTCATTTATTTGTTCATTCATTCAATTAATGATTGAGGAATGTAAACAATCTTCAAATGTCATAATTTCACATTTCCATTCTTGTTATCTTAAACAAATTCTCGAGCATTTTTTTTAACCTGTATTTCCTAATATAGCAGCTTCAACTTCACATGTGTCAATTAGCACATTTATGTATGGACTTCACTCTTAAAATTATTATAGTAAGGCTACCCTTCAAATAATAGGAAATGGCTATCAGAATTTTCTTCTAACATGTTACTTTCCATATATTCTTCATTGTAGCATTTCCTTCTGTACCTAAGGACTTCCTATAGAAAAAGAAAGGGGGGGCTTTATCCTCTTTTTAACTTTGGAGAAATCTTACTGACTCCTTCTCCAATAAAATAGCCACATAACCTGACAACAGTTTTAGGGTTTACTTAAAGGATTCTGATGAAAGTTTTCTTTTCCAGGATAATTAATGGTATATACTGTATATACAGCCTATTAAAAAGTTTATAGAAGTAAAAATTATTTACATGATGTTTATCTTGTCTTTTTAGTACACTGGTATTGTGACATTCTAATTTATAACAATATAGGGTGACTGCCTTTTTTTTCTTTTGTATTACAGAATTGGTGTTAGAGGAGACGGTTTACAAAATTGGCTTTAGGCTTACTCAAAGTTAGCACTAAATTGTGTTTCAAACTATAAAATAATTTTAGCGTTTTATGTATGTGTACTACCTGAGTTTCATTGTTTCAAGAAATTTTAACACAACAAAATAAAATTTACATATGTGAATGTATTCCAATTGAAGATACTGTTGATCCTAATAGTATTATGCATACTATTCACTTTCACTGGATTTTACATCAACTTTTTTACTTTTTCATTACTTGGTAAAAGGATTCAAAAGGAGTAGTCAGCATATAGAATTCCACAGTTAAGGTTTGGTAACCTTATTACTATAATTTGAAATTAGTTTTAACAGCTCATCCTATCACTTCCATCTCATTCATTGTGTGAGATAATTATGCAATGGGTATGTAGGTTTCTTTATATTTATGAAATATACTCTGTGGTTTAAAATAGAATAGACTATAAGAACTGGAAAGTATCTTGGAAATCATCTGTACCTATCCCACATTTTATAGATGAAAAATCGAGGGTCAGAAAAACTAAGAAATTGTCCCCACATCATTCACAGACAGGGAGTTGACCCACGTGTCATAATTTTCACCTGGGCTCTGTCCTCTCCACCAGGTTTTATCATCCATGATAAATCTGAGTAACTTTTACATTAATTAATTATAAGGCAAATTCTGTTGCTCATATAGAAGTAGATATCAAAAAAATTTTCTCCAAGTAGTCATTTCCTTAGATAAACTTCAGTATAATCAGAATGATCTTCTAGGACTAACATGATACCTTTGTTAATCTCAGTAATAATAAATAATAATAATAAAACCATAACTGTCCAGTCATTAAAATGGCCTTAACATTCTGTATCAATTATGGTTAAAAAGAAGGTCTTGGAAACATAATTCTCTGAAATTCCCATTTATTGGTTGATTAGTTCAGAACCCTAAAAGTCATTCAGTAAACAGGCAACAAAAGTTTGAGTAATTGCTGCAAGCCTGGCTCTGTGATTTGCACATGTTTACACCAGTCTCCCCATGCATTCTTTTTCAAATGACTTTAACATAATTAATATGAAATTATATATTAATAACAATGTTGCCTGAGTGCTAGTAATGTAAACAAAATTTATTTTTACTAAATATTTTAAATCCTTAATGTATATGTTGAGGTGTGTATCTTATTCCATTACATTTAATACTATTGAAGTTTGTTATTAATCATAACCATTTAATGCAAAACACAACCCTGATATTTTAACATAAGAAGAATAACTGATTCTTGGGAAAAATATAAGGCTGTAAATTGAAAAACATGGAATTACCATCTCTTCCAGCTCACTTTTTTTCCCTCACATTTATGTTTTTCTTAAGGTAGCATAGAACTTTTATGACATAAAAGATTTAGTTAAGGAAAATGTTAGGAGAGATCTGTTTTTCTGCATAAGTTGATAATTAACCTAATGCAAGCTCATTATGACTCAAATGAATAAGGATACCACAGATTCCCTTCTATTTTATCATTATACAAAGGAATAGATGTATTATGCAAAGGAATGCATATCTTAGCACAGATTAAATATTTTAATTTACATCATGAAAATATTATTTCAAAGAAAATCAAATTAATAAAAATAAATTCCCTACTCTTTAAACTAGTGATAAGTAGCTTTTAGTGATAATTTATGAAATTCTAAATTAGATATCTTAATGAGTTTTGCTAGACAATATTAAGTCACATTTTGGTGTGAATAATATTATTTACATTTTGCTTAACTTATGAGCATTTTCAGGACAAGGAGTATGTATTTTCAAATGGGCTTGGATTATCAGGTCCAACTATAATATAAGTAGATTTGTCCTGTTCCAAGAGATATTTTTAGGGGCATAGTTCAACATAGTTCAATTTAGAGAAATTAGGTGACATTTTATTTAATTTTTTTTCCAAGAAGCAAAAGGAAGCTGAGAAAACACATCACCTGAAAATTGATCCATTAACAGATTGCTAAGGTTCATAAGCAGTACTTAAAATAAAATTACTTACTGTAATTATTCTTCATCTCTTGGGTCCCTTTTACTTTGCCTCTTTTATCAATCCTCAGATACCACTGTGTTCGACAGAAGAGTCTTCTCACTCTTATATCCCCTCCTTCCATGTAATCATAACTTCTTGTGTGTCGCTCAGGGCTGGAACAGTTCACATTTGTAGCCATTTGCTCTGGAGTCATGTCATTGCAAGCTAAAGATATAGTACCCACTAGACAGATAATGTGAAAGCATGATCTGTAGAGCAAAGTTGGCAGGATCCATGTCAGTATCCATTTGTGCATTATAGTGTAGTGCTCCGGGTGTTCATGAATAACATAATGAAAATTGAATCTTGAGTTGATTGTTACTCCTAGGTCATTGACCTCTTCCTATCTGTGAAGTGTAGATTGATTTAAGAAAGAGTAGTTGCTCTTTCCAAATTGTTAGCCTAATCCTTTTAGTTCCTGATAACAACACAGGATTCCTCTTTAAATAACTCTGTTGATAAATCCTCATAAAAACAGTTCGTAGTAAGTTCAGTTGCTGTGACGCTGTTTGCTATTTGACTTCTGTTTGCAATGAGAGATTAAGAATAGGGAGGGGAAGAGAGAGGAAGATAAAAATTGTATGTATAAATTTTGGTGGGTAAGTAGTAGTATAATATACAGTATAGGTTATTCTCTGAAGATACATTTAAAATAGCCTTCATAGAGGATGTCAAAATCTTTACCACTTTATGTGTAGATTTATAAAATTTATGCCTGAGTAGAGACAAAACAGAATATGATTGTACCATTCATTCCAATTGCTGTTTTGTGAGAACCATACTGCACTCAGAACTATTGATTTAAATTAAGTTTTTACAATTACCACTAACAAAGTATGAGTGCTTTCTCCCTAGGCTTCTTTATTATATGCTTTTACATTTGTGGTTAATCAATTATTTTCTCCTGAACTGCCCAGGTTTTTTAAGTTAAATGTCAGGATTGCTCTGGAGAACTTCAACCTTATCTTTATGTTCTACAGCATAATTACTATAGATAGTTACATGACTCAAAAATCTTGTAACTTTACTTTCCTGCTCAGTACTAAAATCAGAGAAAGATAAACTTTTAGAAAACATTCAGCATTGTTTTTAAAGACAAAATAACAGTAACTTACTTGTTTTGTTGATAACAGCTGGATGTATAAGAATTCCATGTCTGTTGTCTGCCTTGTGCAACTTGAGCCTTTCTACTGTAGCTACAAACTATTTCTCAGCTGAAAAATTCTCCAGCAGAATCATAATTGTTTCCATAAATCAACGGGCAGGAGGATTTTCTCTCTGTGTGTGAGCGCGTGTGTGCTTGTGTGTGTGTGTGTGTGTGAGCCTTTTATTCAGGGCTTTTCGATAAATACCTTTGCTGACCTCATTGGAAGCAATTAAAACTTAGCCAGTGAGCTGTTAGTTGAATACAACAGCGAGAATAAAAGGAGGCTTGTATAGTATTCAATGGTCATGAGAGGGAGCTATGAACATGTTTTATGCTTAAATCTACAAGTGGGTACCTACTTTGTAGAAACAGATCTCTGGTTCTGAAGCAGTTAGAAGGGGAAAGGGAATTTTTTAAATCTTCTTTGCAATATAGAAGTTGTATTATACTTGGAAAATTATTCATTTGAACATATATATAGGGTTTTTTAATACTTAGAAGATCTTTTCCATAGCTTTATGATACATGCATTTCTTCAATTACTTCTTTGTGCTCAGAATGTTAGAACAATGTATTAACTAACATATGAGTGCCTTAAAGCACTGTGTAGATAAGTTGAGTATTATCACATCATACAGAGACAATTCATTGAATATGAATATAAGTACAATTTTTATGTATTGTATTCCTAGGCTGAAAGTGAGAAGATCTAGATTCTTATTTGAGTTGGACCACTAATAACCGATATGACTTTGGGCAAGTTACCTGCTGTTCCAGAGTCTCAGCTGCTACATTTGTAAAATTGGTGTATTGGTCTAATGACTCTCTGGTGCTTTACAATTCCATGATCTATGACTTATCCTCACTATTAATATAAGGAACAGGGCACCTGCTTTTAAAAGCTGTTATTCTTAAAAATTAAAAAGGAGGAAATGGTTTCGCATTGATTATCAGTGTTTGAATTTTGCCTCAGTAAGAATATTGTAATAATAAATGTTAATTTAGAGATGGCATTATAAGATGTATTGCTAAGGTAAATAAGAGTAAGCTATTTTCCTTTCCAGCATGAGTTCTCTCCTTTACTTCCTGTTCTGGTATACATGAAGTAGTGCTCAAGTGTTGTATTAGATTCTTGGTGTAGAATAATTATGTTGTCTATCTAAATCAGTGTTAAGAAATATATTAAAATTATCTTTTTCATGTTATATACACCTCAAAACACACACACACACACACACACACATTCTTCTCTACTTGAAATGCACTACTTTACCACCAGGTGGTGCATGTAGACCAAATAGGAAAAGGAAATTAAATCTACTCAACTGGATTATAGTTTATGTGATTTCTCTTTGTATCTCTCCCTTTAGGGAACAGAATCAAAAGCACAGAATAGTTCAGATGTACCCAGTTACTCTTTATATGCCAAATGTCGAATGTTCCACATTTATTAAAGCAGAGGAGGACAGACTCTTTAATAATTGCATCTGTTGAAAGCCAGAAGCTGAAAACATCCCATCATGTATTCTCTAAAAGGAGGAAGAGAAGGAGGAAATAAAATATAATGTTACTGTGTTCTGAATCACACTCCACTAGTTTCGGAGGTACCAATAATGAGCAGGCTCAGAATTCCTGGGACTTAGATATTGCTTCTAAAGAAATAAAAGTCATCATTAGTAAGTTTACAGTGTAAAGATACTCAAGAGCTACTAAATCCATTTGTTCCATACTGATCCCATGGATTTTAAACCAAGAAATCAGTAAGTTAGAAGTCAACATTTGCTAACTAAATGCTAAATACTTAAAAGAAATGGATAGTTTGTTAGCAAAGAGTGCTTAGTTCCTCCTTAATATCTGCTATATAGGATTGACTGTAAAATGGGAAACAAAAGGATAAAATTGTGATCTATGCACTTAAAGTGCATTAGATGCTGTTACACTCTGTAATTTGGAAATATGATCCCAGTAATATTAATGAACAGATTAATCTCAACAAGGGAACTATATCAGTGGTTTAAATTCTTTGATTATCATTTTTCTTATTGGAGAATTATTAATTCAGGATGGGCCCACAATTCATTAGGACCACAGCTATAATGGAGAACCAAACTTAGATTTCACTGTGTCCTTATTGTGCTTATGCTTCTAAAGGAATTCTCCAGGAACTAAGAATAACTTTGGGTAACTGTAGATGGGGTAACCCTCTGGATATTTTAAGTTATACATTGGCAACCATTTGTTGCTCTTGTTTTAATAGACCTATAGTGATAGACTAAGCACAGAAATACTTTGAACCATTGTCTTTCTTTTGTTATTTGTAGATTGAATTTTCTTTTTTAACACACCATTGCTGACTTGAAAGAATTAACTGGCCCAGCACGGTGGCTCATGCCTGTAATCCCAGCATTTTGGGAGGCCAAGGCAGGAGGATCACTTGAGGTCAGGAGTTTGAGACCAGCCTGACCAACATTGCAAAACCCCATCTCTACTAAAAATACAAAAATTAGTTGCACGCCTGTAATCCCAGCTCCTCTGGGGGCTGAGGTGGGAGAATCACCTCAGTCTGGGAGGCAGAGGTTGCAGTGAGCTGAGATCACACCGCTGCACTCCAGCCTGGGCAACAGAGTGAGACTTCATCTCAATAAATAATAATAATAATAATTAACTTCATTTTAAATTGGAAATACCTACATCTCATGAGTTTTAAATTTTTAAAACAAAAGATTATTGCATCTGTTCCTAAATATTGGCTTTTTAAAATGTGCTTTGGAGTAAAGGCTAACACTGGTAATCCTTCAAAAGGAAACAATGCCTAATACTTGGATAGTTGATTTGGGGATAGAATGTATTAAACCAATAGAGAGAATCTATTTCAAAAAGTATCGCGAAAGCAGGCAGTTGTTAAAGTAATAATTAGCCACCTAACTTTTCTTAAGCAACCTCCATTATATTCTTTATCCATGTAAAAGTAAATGAAAGAAAATAACTTTTGTTTTCATGAATTTTATGTTTTGATAGTTAATTTTAAAACTTTGCCTCATTCATAATCATGTATAATATAATCAGTAGAAGGGAACATAATTAAATATTTTCATTACTTTGCATTCTTACATCTTATTTTGTTCCATATCCTCTCAGTTTTCTTTCTTCCCTAAAATATAGATAATTCTTTTTATTAGTTTCTTGTGTATCTTTTCAGAGTTTCCTTATGCTTATACAGGCAAACTGGATACATATGTTTGTGTGGACATACATATGATTTTTACTTATTTACTTTTATACTTTTCCCCTTTTTATACAAAAGGTAGCACACCATATGCATTTTTCTGTATGTTGTGTTTTTTTTACTTAATAAAAATAGAAAAATCTTCCTATCTCATTATTTAGGAAGCTTCTCACATTTTTGTTGTTGTTGTTATAGCTACAGGGTATTCTGCTGAATGGGTATACCACAATGTATTTGAGCAGCCTCCTATCGAGGAACATTTAATTTTTTTCAGTAGTTTTCTATTACCAAAAAAATGCTGTAATGAATAAAGACATAAAATATATCATTTTATACTATGAAAATAAATCTATAGGATCAATTTCCAGAAGTAGACTGCCTGGGACAAAAGGTATTAAAAACAAGTTATTGCCAACTTATCCTCCACACAGGTTGTACTAGTTTTATAATCCCACCAGCAGTACATAAGAGTGCCTGTTTATTTCAAAAAATTTATTGTCAAAACATTTGGAGTTTTGTTAATTTGACAAGTGAAAATGCCGTTAAATTGTAGTTATCCTTTGCATTTCTCTTCTTATGAGA
This sequence comes from Papio anubis, assembly GCF_008728515.1. Classification (NCBI taxonomy): domain Eukaryota; kingdom Metazoa; phylum Chordata; class Mammalia; order Primates; family Cercopithecidae; genus Papio; species Papio anubis. The sequence continues at coordinate 137,700,858 of NC_044982.1, forward strand.
CAAGGTAACCATCATGGACAAGTGCTACAAAGAAAAGATACATAGTGCCATGAGTATCTATAATAAGTGGCAATATGTAAGCTTTCCCTGAAAAAAATTCCACTAATGCTGCAACTTTGCAGCATGAATGGGAGTTAACCAGGTGAAGAGGCACTGTACAAAAAAAAAAAAAAAAAACTGTCGTTTTGACAGTGAAACACAGGTTTAGTCCTAGTAGAGAGAATGAGAAGGGACTGTGGTGCATGAAGAGGTTGGAGAGGCAGACAGGATCTCCATGTGCTTTATTAAGACATATGATCTATATTCCAAGAGCAATAAGAAGCCATTATAGTATAGTAAGCAGAAGAGTGACATGATCAGAATTGTACTCTGCCTTTGTTGTGGTCAAAACTTAATTGGCAGAATGGGCTTATGAAATATTAAGTTGTGTTCATTTATCCCATTTTTTCTGTTCTTCGTATGTTCAAAAAGATATTGGAAAGGAAAGGTTGAGGGGAAAAAGTCATAAATGCTTCCTGACTAGGTTAAAACATGAATCCCTTTCAAAACGTCATGCCAAGTGCACTGAAAATAAAGGAAGCACTAGAGTGCATTTGAGAAGCAGCCCAGGGAAACTATCATAAAGTCCCATGGACGTAGGAGCATAGATAAAAGTTTATGGCCCCCATATTTGGGGAGCCATGCTTGTATATATATCTGTACCACAGCACCACAGCACATAGCAGAGGCAGCAATACTCCAGAGAATCAGGGCTGCCTCATGTGTCTGAACAAATAGGTCCATAAGGACCCCTCATAAATATTTCCCATATTTTAAAATAATTCTGGAAGTAGCCGGGAGTTCAGACCTGTAGAAACTATGTGAACAGAGTGAGTGAATACCCTAGAAGAGGAATCAGGGTAGACAAATGACTCAGCCAGATACCCTAGCTTTGGCCATGCATAAAACTCTTGAAATCTATCCCATCTTGAAACAGAAGAGGGAAACCCAAGAATAACCGAGGTTAAGTTTTTTACCAAACTGGAAGAGCAGAATTCTCAAAATTATGCCTAAGTTTATTTATATTTATAAATATAAATTTATATGTTATTCTTTGCATATCTGAAATTGTGGTCCAACACATATTTCTTTTTTTCTTTTTTTTTTTTATCTTTTAGGTTCAAGGGTACATGTGCAGATGTGTTATACAGTTTAAACTCATGTCACAAGGGTTCAGTGTACAGATTATCACCGAAGCACTAAGCATAGTACCTGATAGTTATATTTTCTGATCCTCTCCCTCTTCCCTCCCTCCACCCTCAAGTAGACCCCAGTATCTGTTGTTTCTCTATTTCTGTTCATTTGTTCTCACTATTTAGCTCTATTTATAAGTGAGAGAATATGGTATTTGATTTGCTGTTCCTGTGTTAGTTTGCTAAGAATAATGGCTTCCAGCTCCATCCATGTTCCTGCAAAGGACATGATCCTGTCCTCTTTATTGGCTGCAAAGTATTCCATTGTCTATATGTACCACATTGTCTTTATCCAGTCTACCATTGAGGGCATTTAGATTGATTCCCAGTCTTTGCTATTGTGAATAGTGCTGCAATGAACACACACGTGCATGTGTCTTTATGGTAAAATGATTTATGTTCCTTTGGGTACATACCCAGTAATAGAATCCTAAATGGTAATTGTGTTTTTAGTTCTTTGAGGAATTGCCACACTTCTTTTCATAATGGTTGAACTAATTTACACTCCTATCAGCAGTGTATAAGTGTTCCCTTTTCTCTGCAAGCTTGCCAGCATTTATTTTTTTACTTTTTAATAATAGCTATTCTGACTGATCTGAGATAGGATCTCACTGTGTTTTTTATTTGCATTTCTCTAATGATTAGTGATATTGAGCATTTTTTCATATGTTTTTTAGACACATGTATGTCTTTCAAAATTGTTCATGTCCTTTGCGCACTTTTTAATGGGGCTGTTTGATTTTGCTTGTAAATTTGTTTAAGCTACTTATAGATGCTGGATGTTAAATCTTTGTCAGATGCATCGTTTGCAAAAATTTTCTCCTATTCTGTAGGTTGTCTGTTTACTTTGTTGATAATTTCCTTTGCTGTGCAGGAGCTCTTTAGCTTAATTAGATCTCATTTGTCCATTTTTGCTTTTGTTGCAATTGCTTTTGGCATGTTTGTCATGAAATCTTTGCTAGTTCCTATGTCCAGAATGGTATTTACTAGGTTATCTTCCAGGGTTTTTATAGTTTTAAGTTTTACATTTAAGTCTTTAGTCCATCTTTAGTTTATTTTTGTATGTGGTGTAAGGAAGGGGTCCAGCTTCAATCTGCTGCATATGGCTAGCCAGTTATCCCAGCACCGTTTATTGAACAGGGAGTTATTTCTTCATTGCTTGTTTTTGTGAGATTTGTCAAAGATCAGATAGTTGTGGGTTATGCAGCCTTATTTCTAGGCTCATTCTGATACACTGGTCTACGTATCTCTTTCTGTACCAGTACCATACTGTTTTAGTACTGTTGCCTTATAGTATAGTTTGAAGTCAGGTAGCATGATGCCTCCAGCTTTGTTATTATTTTTTTAAGAGAGTCACCCAGGCTGGAGTGCAGTGGCATAATCACGGCTTACTGCAGCCTCGACTTCCTGGGCTCAGGTGATCCTTCTGCCTCCTGAGTAGCCAGGACTACAGGCATGCATCACTATACCAGGCTATTGTTTTGTATTTTTTGCAAAGACAGGATTTTTTCATATTGCCCAGGCTGGTCTCAAACTCCTAGCCTCAAGCAATCTGCCTACCTGGGACTCCCAACATGCTGGGATTGCAGGTGTGAGCAGCTGCACCCAACCAGCTATGTTCTTTTGGCCTAGGATTGCCTTGGATCTTCAGGCTCTTTTATGGTTCCGTATGAATTTTAAGCTAGTTTTCTTTAGCTATGTGAAGAATGTCATTAGTAGTTTGATAGGAATAGCATTGAATCTATAAATTGCTTTGAGCAGTATGGCCATTTTAATGATCTTGATTCTCCTATCCATGAACATGGAATGTTTTTCCATGCATCTGTGTCATCTCTGATTTCTTTGAGCAATGTTTTATAATTTTCATTTTGGAGATCTTTCACCTGCCTAGTTAGTTGTATTCCTAGGAAGGTATTTGTGTGTGTGTGTGGCAATTGTGAATGGGATTGCGTTCCTGATTTGGCTTTCAGCTTGACTGTTGGTGTATAGGAATGCTAGTGATTTTTGTACATTGATTTTGTATCCCAAAACTTTGCTAAACTTATTTATCAGTTCAAAGAGCTTTTGGACAGAGACTATGGGGTTTTCTATGTAGAAAATCATGTCATCTGCAAACAGGGATAGTTTGACTTCCTCTCTTCCTATTTGGATGCCTTTTATTTCTTTTTCTTGCCTGATAGTTCTAACCAGGACTTCAGGTACGATGTTGAATAGAAGTGGTGAGAGAGGGCATCTTTGTCCAAGACATATTTCTACTACATTCTCAGTGCTGTCCTTACACTATGAATTTATCTTCCTCTTTTCTTCTGTCCACCCCATTCCATAAATCAGCTTGAACTCTGGGTCATGCCATATAACCAATCTTACTTATTTCCTTGATTCATCCATCTAACAAATATTTATCAAATAGATACTTGGTGCCAGATGTTGTCCTGACCTTTTGGAGATACAATGGTGAATATTCTGGAAGTGACCTCTGCCCTAACAGAACATGCATTCCAGTGAGAGAACAAACATAAACAAGTAGATTGGTGGGGGGTGTGAGGTGGGCGGTGGATCTTGGTGTGTTCCAAGAACTGAAAGAAGGCTAATATGAATGAAAAGTGGAAAAAGTAGTGAGAGATGAATGAACCTGAAGAGGTAGGCAGGGACCAGATCATAATGAACTTTGTAGGTCACAGTAATAGGAGTTTGGGTTTATTCTAAGTATTAATATAAAAGGAGGCTGTAGTATGGACATGTCAACCCAAACCTGATGGGCCTGGTCAAAGACAGTAGTTTAAACTCTGGCATAAAATCCCAAAAGTAATTGAGCAAGCCTGAGGTCCCTGTAAATCCTCAATTATGTAAACTTGTGCTTACCCTTGGCATAATGCTCTAACATTTTAAAACTAACTGTATATAAGATACAAAGTATGAGTCACATGCTCAAAATTGTGGTGTGCCTGTGACTCAAATATATAAATATCTCAGTTTACGAAAGTTACTTGACTCTTGTATCTCTGAGTCTATAAAAATTTATGCTTGAATTTTATATTTATAAGAAGTTATCTGAAATGCTAATCTAAATTTAAAGTTCTTAAAATTATATTATGAATTTACTGAATTGTGATACAACTTTAGACCTGGAGCAAAATCTCTAGTTGGAGCTACTATTTTGGGGTTTTTTTTTTTCTTTTCCACTTTTACATTTCTATATAATGAAAGCATATTATATAATTCATTTTTGATTGTCTTGATTTCCCTTAAGTTACTGCTTAACTTTAGGAAATAATCAATTTCCTTGAGTCAGTGCTTTACATTGGTGCCTAGTTTTGACAGCTTCATGCCATTCTAAATGTTGAAAAATGTTCTAACAGAGAGAGTTTTGCTTCATCCCAAGAAGAACATCATGACAAACAAAGACCCTGTGCAATTGAGGTTATTACATTGTTAGCTCTAAATTGTCATTATTTGGTTCTACATGAATTGTCTGTGTAGCAAGGCAGCAAAATGAGGGGTAAATCTAGCAATAGTAATTTTTCTTTTAAAAATGTTTCATGTTAGTAGCAATGTAGCAAAATGTGTTAGTAGCAAAACTGGCTTAAGTTTTAATTCATTAACTTTCAAAGCATGTTCAAAAGTGAGAAAAACAGGCAGAGTAAAAGTAATTATGATAGTAAAGAAGAAAAAGAAAGTTATGGAGTCCACCACCTTAATTATAGAGCTACATCCATGAAAAGCCAAGTATTCAGTAAAAATTTGTATTTGTGTAAAACTGGTGGCTATCACAATAACTTATGCACAAGAAAGGAGGTTTATACTTCTGCTTAAGCTCCTCTTCAAGCTAAACGTTCTTTCTATCCTCAGCTATAACTTATATTTTTCCTTCCATAGTTTTAAACATCAATTCAAACATAGTGAGTCCTCCTTATTCCTCTAATTAATTCCAAAAAATGTCAGTTCTACCACAACTTCTTCTACACCTGTTTCTTCCTATCAGTTATCACTTTCACATCCTAGATCAAGTTATTGTTATAGTTCACATTAATTCTACTCCTAATCCAGCTCTTTGTATCTTCTCTCCCCAATCCCCAATCCATTTTAAATGTTGTTATGTTTCTAAAACATGATTGCAACCATGTTATTTCTCTGCCCCAAAGTCATCAGTGACATCCCCATTTTTCCTAAATAAAACTCTACTCTTCTTTTTCCAATATGCAGACTACTATTTCCAATGTCCTCTGTGATCCTCAATATCCCCCAAACACTAGGCTTTCTCACTTGGTTTGGGGTGTAGGGAGATTCCCCCCTCCCTCCCCACCCCCAGCACTTCTCCTTTTGGTAGAGCAGTGGACTAACAGAGAAGAAATTCCCCTCACAAATTCTCTCCCTCTCTACCTTCTCTCCCTCACTATCTCCCCATCTCTCTCTCTCTCTCTCTCTCTCTCTCTCTCTCTCTCTCTCTCATATATATATTCAGTCTGCATGAGGAACCCAAGAGTCATGTAACCAATTATCAGACATTTCCTTTGAAATTTTACATATTGAGTTTTTAATGATGCAATAAAGTCCTTGGTCCTATTTAACTGATAACTCAGCTAATTATTTTAAATCAGCACTTACTCTGTATTTAGATAGTGTGCACTATGACATACTGTTCAATAAGATAAGCAAGGTGCCTGACTTAGAGCCTAAATTATTGGAGGAGGGGACAGATAATAGACATTAAAAATAACTCTGATGGCTATTTCAGGAGGAAATAAATAGGTTACTATGAAGTCAAATAACACAGAAAGGAGAAGGATGTTTCAAATCTCATTACAAAATGTCTTTCTGTAGAATTGTCATTTAAGCTGAGATCTGATAAATAAAAAGAAATCCAAAGTGGAGGTAGAGCATTCTAGATAAAGGTAACGAGAGCCAAAGTTATGAGGTGAAAATGAGCTTGTTGTGTTCTAGAAACCAAAATGTAGTATAACTGGAGCATACTGAACAAAGGGAAAGTTGGGCAGTACAAGACCAATGTACCTAAGACCTTGATACCAACATTAAAGACTTTTCATCCTAAGCATAATAAGTTATAATTAGCAAGTATAATGGGTATAATCATTCTGAAAATTTTTTGGAGAATGTTTGGGAGATGGCAAAAGTTGAAGTAAGGAGACTGGTTAGGAGGCCATGATTGAAATACAGGTCAGAGATGATATCTTAGACTAATTATGGTAGGGGAGATGGAAAGGAGTAGGTAGATGTATGTTGGAGACTGTATTAGTCTGTTCTCATGCTGCTGATAAATTCATACCAGCAACTGGGCAATTTACAAAAGAAAGAGGTTTAATCGACCTACAGTTCCACATGGCTGGGGAGGCCTCATGATCATGGTGGAAGGCAAGGAGGAGCATGGCAGGTCTTACACAGATGGTAGCAGGTAAAGAGAGAGAATGAGAGAGAATCAAAAGTGGAAACCTCTTACAAAACCACCAGATCTCGTAAGACTTATTCACTACCATGAGAACAGTATGGGGGAAACTGCTCCCATGATTCAGTTATCTCCCACGAGGTCTCTCCCACAACATGTGGGAATTATGGGAGTACAATTCAAGATGAGATTTGGGTGAAGACACAGAGCCAAACCATATCAGGGACAAAGCCTGATTCAATGTAAGAGACAAAGAGGAGTCAAGGTTAAATTCCAGATGTCCAATATTTGTAACTAGATAAATGGTGATGTCATTTGCTGAGCTAAGGGAGACTGGGAGAAGACCATGATTAGAGGGGAAAATCAGACAACTGGAAAGTTTGGCTGAGAGAAATGCTATCACCCAAGGGCCAATTCATTCTGGATCAGAGAGATCTGGACCTTTTACTCCTTTGAATGAGAACCAAGAAGCATCTTGAAATTAAATTTCCACACAAGTGTGGAAGTAGAAACAATATCTCTTTTTAAGGATATCTGGTGCAAAAGGAAAGTTTTTATTAACTATGCATTTTAATGAAAATAATAAGGGCCATCCTCCCTCATTTTTCTAATTAAGGATGTCTCTGACAACCAGCATATCATAGGCCCCAGTAATGTAATACATGAAAAATATCAGAAGTCAAACTATATTATGGGACTTTATTGTGAAAACCTAAAACTGATTTATTCTTTGATTTCAGCTATAAATGGGTTTCAAAGTTGCCAAAATATAAGTTAATGTACTTAGTATTCAAATCAATTCTTGTGACATGGAGAAAAAAAATTGTAAGAATAACAGTGTTGATATTTTGAAAAAAGTTTAATCCTTAGTACCCTGTCTGGTTATTTTACCTGAAAGAAAATTGCTTTCATATTCCTGAAAGCTATACTTCTTTCCATAGCAGGATGTTAGCAGGGAAACATAGTAGCAGAGTTGCTCATATCAGATTATAACACCACCCTGTATTGCTCAACAAAAAGAATATGTTAAAACTAAAATCTTGTCTAATGCCAAGAAAAAATGGCTAATTTGGCAAAAATTATATTAGTCATTTTACAGTGCCCAGAAGAACAATAAAATAAGACTGATTTTTTTCTAATATAATTTTTTTGGCTACACATGATTATAGCTTTGATTTCTTAGCCTAAGTAGTTTGGAAGTTGGAAACATTGTAGCATGAGCTTAGAAAGCTGCTGAATAAGTACAAATACAAAATTATAGCATGTTTTAGAAGAAATATTGCTTCTTAATGCCAAGTACTGTATGTGTAATAAATCAAACTGTCGCCTGGTTTAATTGAATCAATAAAATAATATGGAAATAGCTTATTAGCTTATCTGCAAATGAGGATGTAAAAGTACTGAAAGATGTTTGAAAATTGCTTTCTCTCTAAAATATTTAAAATTCTCCATAACAATTGATATATCCTATTATTTTTGCACAATTTTGGAAATGTCTGCAAAGCAAAAAAGACAAGTTTGAATTCAAAACCCAATTTGAATGGTAACAAATTCTGAATTGAGAGATTCCAAATATAAGAACTTTTGCCATATTTTAAATTATGCTAAAAATACATGGTTTATTAGGATAATATTTATTATTTTTGCCTTGAATAAATAAAATTAAAGGGGATAATTCTAGTTCTTAGTAAAACTAAAGGATTAAGTAAGTCTGCTTCAAAAATGGTAATGAAATTTTTTATATGTACTCATCCTTTACCTTGATTGCCTTCTTTATGCCTTCCATTTCATTTTATGCCACTCAGCATGTTGACATATTGTGACAATAAATATACCTTATTTCCAATGTCATCAAATATAAAAGCAGAATGCAAACTCTGAAGTATCAAAAATATCATTGTTCATTTTATTTCTCAAAAAGGTGGACAAGAAAGAATGAAATATATAACATTTTTGGATTATTTTAGCATACCTAGAATATATTTTGATTTTAAAGGGGACTTCTTTTCTTTCAACAATGTTCCTCATCTCGTTAGTACTTAATTTATCCCTTTTAGAATGAGAAATCATCTTTTTTTTCTGTTTTTCACTTCCTTGGTTTACAGATAAAATTATATTGTACTATTACCTTGGTGATACCAAATATTTACAAAGATTTGGGAATTTTTTTACAGGGTTCTATTTTCAATTCTGCAACTTTTTTTTATCCTATCCATCCTCCTTCCCTTTGTCTGCATTTTTATTTTCCACTGTTATAATTTTTTCCTAGCTCCCTCTCTCATTTGCTTACTTTCACTCCCTTTCTCCCCACATCCCCCACACACAGATATACACACCCACACACACACACACAGAAATGCTTTTTCTGTCATACCCATGCTTCAGGTTTCTAGAAAACTCCTTAGATCATTCTTATATTAATTTTCTACTCATTTTTTCAATCTAGTCTTGAAAAACACATCTGGCTTCCATTCTAATCTGTATTCCTCTGAGAGTAGCATCATGTTATACAAGTCAAAGAATTCTCAAATAATAACCCATAATGATGCATCTTCTGGTAATTTAAACTTTTATCCAGTAACTTTAAAAGAGCTATTCATGTAGTCTAACTTGGCAGCCTTTTTTTTTAAGATAAAAGTTTATGGAGGTGAGGTCTGTATGGGTAACTATTTAAAGAAACAATATTTGGAAACCTACTTTTTCAAAATGAGAAATTTTTGAAACTAAACATGGAAAATGATGTGCTATTTTCAGTAGCAATTCACTTCTGAGAGTTCACAATTGAAATGACACATACAATTTATGTGCTATGGAAATGAGGTGATAGTGAAGCCTATGTACTAAAAAAGGAAGACAAAAACATTATAACTACTAAGAAAGAGCAAGTAGATGTTAGTGAGAAATTATTGAAAACTACTTACAAAACATAAAGCTATGTGCATTATGAGAATATACAGTGTTCAGAGGTAGTATGAAACAACGTGACCTATGGGGAGTTGTCAGGATTCAAACGATTTGCAGTCAGACATTCTGCATTTGAATTCTTGTTCTTAATAATTGTGTGACATAGGCAAGTTTAACTTCTCTGAGTCCATCACACGTTACAAAAATAATAGAGGACAAATTTCCACTGGAAGAAGCCAAAAGGGCTGGCGAGTGGATGTAAAAAATAAATAGGGTACTTTAGAAGATCTGAAGTGAGAGTACAGTTTGAAAGAAGATAATTAGATAATTCCAGTGGCAGAATTATAGGTGAGATTGAGCAGAAACTCACGTGGGAACATCAGCCTGAAAAGAAGTGAGAAGAAGGGAAATACTAGAACCTGAATGATCCTAATAAACAGTAAAAGCTGAGATGAATATAGTAGAAAACAGAGACTAATCTTCTGGCATACATCTCTATTTTATATATTAAAGGCTTACATAGCATTTACTGCATGCCAGGCAATTTTCTAAGCATTTTATAAAATTAAATAATGCAGTCATATTAAGTTGGCATTATTTTTATCCTCATTTTGCAAGTGATGAAACTAGTCTTAAGTATAATTTGCCAGAACAGGGAAAGAAGTGGAATAAAATTTGAGGTGACATCAGTTCTCCAGCAAACATTGCTAGAAAGTTAAAGGACAGATAGTTCTGTCCAGGAAGAAAATAGTAATAACACTAATAATTACAACAGCAGCATTTATTGAGCCTTTATTAAGTGTCAGTCACTGTTTTAAGTTTATATCTCTCTCTCTTTTGGCACATATATATTCCTATTTTTATATATATACACATATATATATATAGAAAGAGAGAGAAGGAACAATAATAAAAGAGTTTAAGTACTCCTTTATCCTCATTTTCCAGATGAAGAAACAAGGCACAAGAGAGTTTAAGTAACTTTCACAAGTTAATAAAGTTTGAAATAAATTGGAATATTGATACAGATGGGCTAATCTGAAGCCTGAGCCTTTAGTCACTATTACTTTCAACATAGGATTTATTTTCATAAAGGGGGTGGGGAGGGTGTCCCTAACATGCTTCACTTTTTCAAGTGTGTGGCATCTTAAAGTGGAATATGCTAGTTGACATGGTCAGCTCACATGTAAAGAACCCAAATAAGAAGCCCTCCAATACTGAAGTGAAACTTGCTAAGAAAAAAAAAGTACTCATCTCCAGAGGACTCTCATGCCAGCCAGCCATAATACTAAACTTAATCTTTAATAATACATATGAACCAAAGATGACAAACATTTGGAGAAAAGAAGAAAGATCCAAGTGAAGGCACCAAGAAAACTGATCCTTCATAAAGGCAATCCAAGAAATATAAAATATGTATTTCAAATTCTTACTAGAATTTATATACTCATTCATTTAAAAAATATTCACTATACACCTCCTACTATGTTTCAGTCTCCAAATTGTGGTAGTAAATGCCATGGTGATATAACCCCACCCCTCCACCTTCAGAAAAAACAACAGCAGCAACACCTGTTACTTGCTCCCATGGAGCTTATTTGAAATTATATTGCATTATTTTAAAAGCATAATGTGACAGAAAATGAAGCAGGGAAAAAAAACAGGATTAGGAATCAAGAATATGATAGCAGAACAAATAATTTGGCAGAATGGTTAAGTAATAGACTGAATATGGCTAAAAAGCAAATAAATTATTTTTAATGTCCAGCATTCAAAATTAGAACAAAAAACAGAGAGGTAGAAAATAGAGAAATGTTAAAGGATATGGAAGATCAATTTAGATAGTTTGTCTTCACTTCAAAACGAATTCCAGGAAGAAAATATGACGGAAAAGCGAGAGCGCAATGAACACTTCACAAAACTGAATAAGAACTCAAGTGATCAGTTGAAATGACCCACCAATGGCTAAGCATAATGAGTAAAGAACTATGTCACGGTGAAATCTCTGAACTCAAACAATAAGTAGAAAATATTGAAAGTTTCTAAAAATAAAATTTGCACAAGTTGCTTATAAAGGAACTAGAATCAGATTGGCATCAGATGATATCATTAGGCAGCACTCGATGCTGGAAGAAAGTACAGAATACCTACAAAGATTTGAGCAAAATGATATTAAGCTAAAATATATACCAGTTAAAATATCATTCAGATGCAAGTATAAATAAAAACATTTTCATGCAAATAAGAACTTTAAATGTTTACCAACTATAGACCCCTCCCTGAAATAATTACTGTGGCAAAATAAAAAATGTTTCCAAGAGGAAGTGTGAGATACAAAACAAAAAGGATGAAATGCTACTCAACAATAAAAATAAATGATTTACTAGTATGTAGAACATGTGCATGAATCTCAAATGCATTATGCTAAGTGAAAGAAGCCAGACCCAAAAGGCTACATGCTGTATGATTCCATTTTACATTCTAGAAAGGCAAAAACTATAGGCACAGAAACAGATTGCCAGAGGATGTGTAGTGGGGATGAGAGATTGACAACAATGGGGCATGAAAGGATTATTTGGGTGATGGAACAGTTCTGTATCTTGATTGTGGGGGCAGTTACACAATCATGTGCTTTTGGCAGAACTCACAAAACTAAAGATGAAAATTACAGCGTATAAATGATACCTCATATATAAATACATACATATATATATGTACTAATGAGGGGACAAAACAGCAGAGAGTAAAGAAACTAGTTAAATATATATTTGAATCTCAGTGTTAAAATTTGAAAAACAGAGGAGAGGGCAAGATGGCGGACTAGACAAAGCCAAGTGGAACAGCTGCCACGGAGGGACTGAGGTGACTGGCGTACTCCTAACAGATCTTCAGAGGGAAGGCACCAAGTGTGGTCACAGGGAAAACACAGAAGCTGGGCTGAAGTGGGAAAAAGCCGGGAACCCTGCCCAGGGCTATGGTGCACCAGGACTTGTTCCTGGTTCCCAACGACTCAAGGAGAATGGGCCAGTTGAACTGGCAAGGAGCAACCGGCCCTCACCACGGGCCTCAGTGCAGGAGGAGACTCCTCAACCCCCACAGATACTCGAGTTGATAGGGAGACTGCTTAGAGAAGTGGTAGGGACAGCAAGCCAGCTGATGTGGAGCCCAGAGGGTTTGGCGTCAGAGCATCTGTAGCAGAACACGGCCAGGGACAGCCATCCTCCTAGGCTTGGCTTGCTCCCATAGGAGACTTGAGCCTCAGGAGAACTGTCAGACCTGAACTCTGCAGGTCAGTCTTGCCCATCAGACGGGGCCAGACCAGCTTGAGCACCTCTTGGTCTGCTGGCTTCTCTTGCCCCAGCCTTGCCACATCTGCTTGCAGGGCATCCTCCAGTGTTCTGGTGGCCTGCCTTATAGCTCCTGCACTGGGGGATCATGCTTGACTGGTGGAGAGCTCCAGTGGAGCAGTCCCCAGGGCCAACCCGGCCGCTCTGCCTGCTCCCTCTCCACACCCGTCTTCCCCCAGGCCCACAGCAATCCCCCAATCATGTTGCCGGCACACGTGTGTATGGGTGGGTTTTGCTTTCCTTGCCCTAACAGGGTGTGTGTGTCTGTGTGTATGCATCCTGCCCTGCCATTGCTAGGGCAGAAGTGCACTCCGCTCCCCCACAGCACTCCCCACCACTAACCATCTTTGCAGTTGGAGCCTTGGCAGGCACTTACCCAGCTAGCCAGCCCCACCACCGCCAGCACCCCACCCTCCCGCCAAAGCTGCTGCTGTGGGAGTGAAGCTAAGCATGGAGAACAGCAGACCATCCCCTGCCCTGAGTGACTATCCCTGCCTGCAGTGCATAGATCACACACGGTCCTGTGCCCTCCAGCGCCCCAACCCCGTGCCAACACTACCAACAGTGCAACCGCCTGCAATCACCAGCAGGGACCCCCCCCCCAACCCATCAGTCCTGGAGCCATATTGCCTCCGCCACTGTGATGAATGCCCATATGAAAACAGGAACCCTGGCATCCACTAGCACCCTGCTTCAGCCAATGAGTGTGCACCCCAACACATTGCTATTGCTGCTGCTGCTGCTGCTGCTGCTGCTGCTGGCCTGTGTGAACAAAGATGGATCCTGCTGTCACTGCACTATGAAATGCTTTGACCGACACCACCCATCAGAGTGTAGTGACCAGTGGTCTGGGAGCAACTCAGCTCCCCCAGGACAGTGGATTGCTAACCTTGAGGAGCCAGAGAACAAAGTCAGGGCCCAGTACAAGTCCCTCAGAGTTAGAGCTCGCAGTCCAGGAGTTGGGAACTGAGCGTTGGCCCCCTAGAATCTTCCAGAAACAAAGCCAGTTGGCTAAATCTACCTTATACCACAATCAAACCTTCAAGGTCATCAAATAGGATAAAAGAAATAACCATTCAAAGGTCAGCACTTCAACGACTGAAGGAACCTAAGCCCACAAAAATGAGAAAGAACCAGCTCAAGAATCCTGACAACTCAAAAAGCCAGCGTGCCTTCTTTGCTCCAAATGACTGCACCACTTCTCCAGCAAGGGTTCTGAACCAGGCTGAGATGGCTGAAATGATAGAAGTAGAATTCAGAATATGGATAGAAATGAGTATCATTGAGATTCAGGAGTACATTGAAACCCAATTGAAGGAAGGTAAGAATCACAATAAAATGATGTAAAAGCTGACAGACAAAATAGCCACTATAGAAAGAAACATAATCAACTTGATAGAGCTGAAAAACATGCTACAATAATTTTACAGTGTGATCACAAGTGTTAATAGCAGAATAGACCACATGGAGGAAAGAATCTCAGAGCTTGAAGACTGGCTTCTGAAATAAGACAGTCAGAAAAGAATAGAGAAAAAAGAATAAAAAGCAGCAAACAAAATATCTGAGAAATACAGGATTATTTAAAGAAACCAACTCTGTGACTCATTGGTGTCCCTGAAAGAGATGGGGTGAGTAAAAGCAACTTGGAAAACATATTTCAGCATATCATTCATAAGAACTTCCTCAACTTAGCTAAAGAGGTCAACATTCAAATTCAGGAAGGCAGAGAACTCCAATAAGATATTTCACACAAGAAGATCATCCCAAGACACATAGCCATCAGATTCTCTAAGGTCAAAATGAAAGAAAAAATTAAGTTAAAGGCAGCTAGAGAGAAAGGTCAGGTCACCTGCACCTATAAATGGAAGTCCATCAGACTAACAAAGGGCTTCTCAGAAGAAACCCTACAAGCCAGAAGAGACTGGGAGCCAATATTCAACATTATTAAAGAAAGTGAATTCCAACCTAGAATTTCATTTCTCGCCAAACTAGCTTCATAAGTGAAGGAGAAATAATGTCCTTTTCAGACAAGCAAATGCTGTGGGAATTAGTTACCTCCAGACCTGCCTTACAAGAGCTCCTGTAGGAAGCACTAAATATGGAAAGGAAAAACCATTGCCAGCCACTACAAAAACACACAAACCAGTGACACTATAAAACAACCACATAAACAAGTGCCCATACGAACCAGCTAACATCATGACAGGATTAAATCCACACATAACAATACTAACCATGAATGTAAATGGGGTAAATGCCCCAATTAAAAGGCACAGAGTGGCATGCTGAGTAAAGAACCAAGACCCATTGGTATACTGTCTTCAAGAGATGCATCTCACTTGCAATGACACCCATAGTCTCAAAGTAAAGAGATGGAAAAAGAAACTACCAAGAAAATGGAAAAGTGAAAAAAATAGGAGTTGCAATCCTAATGTCAGACAAAACAGACTAAACCAACAAAGATTAAAAAAAGAAAAGGACGAGTGTTACATAATGATAAAGGGTTCAATTCAGTAAGAAGACCTACCTATCCTAAATATATATGCACCCAACACAGGAGCACCCAGATTCATAAAGCAACTTCTTAGAGACCTTCAAAGAGACTTAGACTCTCATACAATGACAGTGGAGGACTTTAACACCCCACTGACAGTATTAATACAGATCATTGAGGCAGAAAATTAACAAAGATACTCAAGACCTGAACTCAGCACTGGATCAAATGGACCTTATAGATATCTACAGAATTCTCCACCCAAAACAACAGAATACACATTCTTTTCATTGTCACATGGTATATACTCTAAAATTGATCATACAATTGAACACAGAACATTCCTCAGCAAATGCAGAACTGAAATCATAATAACCAATCTCTTGGACCACAGGACAATAAAATTAGAAATCAAGAATAAGAAATTCATTCAAAATCATACAATTACATGGAATTTGAATAACCTGCTCCTGAATAACTTTTGGGTAAATAATGAAATTCAGGAAGAAATTAAGAAGTTCTTTGAAGTTAATGAGAACAAAGATGCAACATACCAGAATCTCTGGGACATAGCTAAGGCAGTGTTAAGAGGGAAATTTATAGGACTAAATGCCCACATAAAAGAGATAAAAAGATCTCAAGTTAACAACCTAGCATCACGACTAAAAGAACTAGAGAACCAAGAGAAAACCAACCCCAAAGCTAGCAGAAAACAAGAAATAGCCAAGATCAGAGCTAAACTGAAGGAGATTCAGACATGAAAAAAACATTCAAAAGATCAACGAATCTAGCAGTTGTTTTTTTAATTAATCAACAAGATAGACTGCTAGCTAGACCAATAAAGAAAAGAGAGAAGATCCAAACAAACACAATCACAAAAGACAAAGAGGATATTACCCTGACCTCACAGAAATACAAACAACCATCAGAAAATACTGTAAACACCTCTGTGCACATAAACTAGAAAATCTAGAAGGAATGGATAAATTCCTGGACACATACACACTCCCAAGACTGCACCAGGAAGAAATTGAATCTCTGAATAGACCAATAACAAGTTCTGAAATTGAGGCAGTAATAAATAGCCTACCAACCAATAAAAATGCAGCACCAGATTCATAGCTGAATTCTACCAAAAGGTACAAAGAAGAGCTGGACCATTTCTACTGAAACTATTCCAAAAAATTGCAGAGGGACCCCTCCCTAGCTCATTCTATGAAGCCAGCATCATCCTGATAGCAAAACCTGGCAGAGATACAACTTCAGGCCAATACCCTTGATGAACATAAATGCTAAAATCCTCAACCAAATACTGACAAACTAGATCCAGCAGCACATCCAAAAGCTTATCCACCATGATCAAGTTGGCTTCATCCCTGGGATGCAAGGTTGATTCAACATACATAAATCAGTAAATGTAATTCATCAGATAAACAGAAATAAGACAAAAACCACATGATTATCTCAATAGATGCAGAAAAAGGCCTTCAATAAAATTCAACACGCTTTCAAGTTAAAAACTCTCAATAAACTAGGTATTGAAGGAACATACCTCAAAATAATAAGAGCCATATATGACAGACCGACAGCCAATATCATACTGAATGGACAAAAGCTGGAAGCATTCCTGTTGAAAATCGGCACAACACAAGGATATCCACTCTCACCACTCCTATTCAACATAGCATTGGAACCTCTGGCCAGGGCAATCAGGCAAGAGAAGTATTCAAATAGGAAGAGAGGAAGTAAAATTGTCTTTCTGTTCAGATGACATGATCCTATATCTAGAAAACCCCATTGCCTCAGTCCAAAAGCTTCTTAAGCTGATAAACAACTTCAGCAAAGTCCCAGGATACAAAATCAATCTGCAAAAATTGCTATCATTCCCATATACAAACAATAGGTAAGCAGAGAACCAAATCATGAATTGTGAATGAACTCCCGTTCACAATTGCTACAAAAAGATAAAATACCTAGGAATTACAGCTAACAAGGGAAGTGAAGGACGTTTTCAAGGAGAACTACAAAACACTGCTCAAAGAAATTAGAGGACACAAACAAATGGAAAAACATTCCATGCTCATGGATAGACAGAATCAATATTGTGAAAATGGCCATTTGGCCCAAAGTAATTTATAGATTCAATGACACTGACATTCTTCACAGAATTAGGAAAAACTTTTACAATTTATATGGAATCAAAAAAGAGCCCAAATAGTCCTCTCTCTGCAAAAACAAAGAAGAGCCAATATACACATCATCTCTGTGTCTATCATGCCGTTTGTTTGTCTTGTAATATTTTATTGTACACCAAGCTTATGTATGAAAGAACTGTAGAGTCTGAAGATGATGTTATTTGTCACCAGAGGTAGTTCTTCCTTTTCTCATTTAGGATGAGGAACTGAGACTATTATTTAATCAGTGGTTGAGCTGGATCAGAGCTGGAATGCAGTTTTGGTAAGATTAATTAACATTTTGTTCTCCTCTGTTCTTTGGACATGGCATTCATGAGCCTTAAATTAAGAAACTGGAAGTTTCTGAATCCTCAGCCATGAAAATTTAGAGAGATTCAATTCTATCCTTTGAACGTGTTGAGCTTAACTCTTTATCTTTCGATACTACACATCTTCCAAATTTAATATATGTCTTGATGAGAAGACCAACCAGGTATTTGCGAGACTGCCTCGTAGTCACTGTAAGAACTGTAAAAGACTTCATAGAGACTTCAAAAGTTTCTGACCGAGCCCTGCCTCAGCCTTTCAAAACACCACATAACTCAGCAAATATCCTGTGGTAAAAATTAGCTGCCATGTATGTGATACTGCTTTAAATTTTTACACCTGCCTGCATAATCGTCCAAAGTTCTGATGGTTCATCCCTCCCATAGTAATGTACTTCTGCCTATGCTAACCCTGATTCTCAGCAGTACTCAGAATCTGTAGATGCTTTCAAGGGATGAAAATAACTGAGAGTGACAGCTCACATAAGAAAGACTCTTCCTTCCCTAGAATTTTAACCTCTCCCTTGCCCATTGTTTGCAGTATCCTTAAAATAGCATTTTTGTAGTATCTCTACTTTTTTCTCATTATTGAAGTGGAAACATTGCCTACAAGAACTACTATAGCCTACTGAGAAGCAAAAGTGATTTTTTTTTTTTTTTTTTGAGACGGAGTCTCGCTCTGTCGCCCAGGCTGGAGTGCAGTGGCCGGATCTCAGCTCACTGCAAGCTCCGCCTCCCGTGTTCACGCCATTCTCTTGCGTCAGCCTCCCGAGTAGCTGGGACTACAGGCGCCCGCCACCTCGCCCGGCTAGTTTTTTGTATTTTTTAGTAGAGACGGGGTTTCACCTTGTTAGCCAGGATGGTCTACGATCTCCTGATCTCGTAATCCGCCCGTCTCGGCCTCCCAAAGTGCTGGGACAAAAGTGATTTTTTAAACTGTCTTTATTCTTCTTACAAAAAACAAAAAACAAAAACTTAAAACCCCCTAGAAAAGTTGAAAACAAAGCAATAGAAAAAGAAAATACCATGTAACTATTTACCAAAAGAAAGCTAACATAGTAATATTCATGTAGAATAAATTAAAATTTAAGGAAGAAGACATTGGTAAGTATTAATATGTATGTATCAAAAATATTGCATAGAACTATATAAAGCAAAAATGTTCAGACTCTCATGGATTAACCGACAAGTCCATAACAACAATATAATATTTTAATCCTCCTCCTTTAAATAACAATAGTTAAATCTGACAAATAGTTGTTAAAGAATATTTATTAGGAAAACATTTGTAAGTTTGGGGTGTGTGTGTGTGTGTGCGTGCGTGCGCGTGTGCATATTAGACACTGCATTCAACAGTCAAGACTATACATTCTTTTCAAGTGAAGGTACAAATGGAACAATTGCAAACATTTTCCACATACTATCATAAATGAAATCTCAGCAATATATAGACTTTATTACCTTCCTACTGCTCCTCACCCACTGATGTCCTGTCTTCCTTACCTAAATTAAACATGGCTAATCGTTATAGTTATTTATTCACACTCACTTTCATCTCTTTTGCAGTTCTTCACCTTTTCAGTTCACTGAAAAAGCCACAAACCTAATTAAAGATATTCTCCACATCTGAGTTTGTGCAGCTAAATGTATTCAGAAATCATACAACCATGCTGAGTAGTCTCATTTTTAATTCATAATTATATAACTCAAATCAGTCTTAATTCTGTTAGACAATCCTACTGCATTCCCTATTACTTTATTTCTCCCGTTCACCTAGACAACTACTTCCTCCTTTATTTCTCTTCAGCTCTCCAGCACCACCTCCCCATCTTTAATCTCAGATGGTGACTTTGCTTTCTACTTCAATTAGAAATTTAAAGCAATGAGAACCTCCACAAATTCCCACCACCACATCTACCCAATTACCAGCATTATGTACCATATTCTCTGCTTTCACTTCTTTGCTCCTACCTGAGGTCAACTTTTCCTAGCATTTCACAAATATACTTCATTTACTCCTCCAATTATCCTATGAACTGGTGTTGATGGTATCATTTTACAGCTGGGGGGAAAGGTTCAAAGTCAAATCATTATAGAAGAACCATTCTAGCTCTGTGTTCTCTATCGCCTTGTTACTCAGAGGTAATTCTGCAGATCAGTAGCATCACCAACACCTGTGATGTTTTTGGGCCCCAGACCTAATTAATCCAGAAAAGGGATGCATTTTAAAAAGATTCTCAAGTGTTTCTTATGCTCTTTGATATTGAAAGACCACTCCTGTATACTAGTCTGTCCTTCCCCATGCACATTCCACTATAGTATAGTGGCACCAATTATTTAAAACATAAAATTGGTTCTTAGATTATGTTTTACCAGAACTCAATCCTTCTCCAAGGTACTAATTCAAGCCCTCCATAAATTCTATTAGTTTCTTGCAAACGAAGTTTCTGATGATGTTCCTTCTTTTGGTGTGATTGATTTGATTAAGTTTGGATTCAGTTAGTCTCAGTAGTCAGGGTAGGAGCTTGGTGGTAGCCAGATCAAAGAATTTGGAATTACCAGCCTTATAAGAGCCAATCCTTATTGTATTCATTCATTTTAACTGTTAATTTCTCATTCACTGAGAAAGGACTTGGTTTAATTAACAACAGGACAAAATTTTGCAGATTTGATCTTGGTATATGGACTTATTTTAAGGCATATTGTTAGTGGTGAATATTGAGAATCCACCTATGGAAAAAATTTGAGAGCCTGTAATTTATTTTTTAAAATAATGGAATTAAATTTTAGTTTTTTGTTCAGTGCAGAAGTCTGACTGACAGTAAACGTTCTGATGGAAATATTTTAGTGAAAGGGTAGGGAACTGACACTACATCATTAAGACTTCTGCTAACATTTTTCCCATTAGAGCACAGTGGCTCCAAACAAAGAGGAGATGATATGAGTGAACCACAGCACCCTCCATTTACACTAAGAGGAAGACACTGAACTCTCATGGAAGTTTTCTCTCTTTTACATTTGAGCCCTCTCCCCACATTTTGAAAGAAACCTGCATTTCAAATAAAGTATACATACACTGACCTCACCAAAACATAAACTTTGTTATCACTTTGATGGCATTATTTCAAGGTTTTAAATGTTTAAATTAAAAATACCCCACTTTATACTTCTACAGTAACAGGTAACTATGTACTCCGTGGCTCCTCTTTTCTTCATGATTTTCATAGGGGTAGGATTGGTCCATTCCTGTTGCTATTACAAAAAACTACACTCAGCTAACAAAAAGTTTCAAGCCCTTGGCAAACATTTCAAAATTCTCTCTTCCAATTCAAAATCTTCCAATAGACTATCATCTTTCTCCATTACAAATAATCTGTGAGGAAATTAAATGTATGACCATTTGAAATAGTTAGGCTCATTAACAACTTATGACTGAAGGGGTAAAGCCACATCACTCACGTCGTTCATTAGCAACTATAATATTTAAATGAACTTATAATTACCCACCAGTTATTTCAATCATCCTCAAAGATTTGAGTTCAATGCATTATTTCCTGACAGATGCATTTTTAAAAGCTTCTTACACTTGGATAACCACTCCATCTTAATGTCCTTTGCTCTTTGTCTTCTTCACGTTCTTAAAGGACACTCAGGGTGGTCTTTTCATTGTCTTGCTTTGTTACTCAACTTCACTTTTATGTACACTCCACTGCCTGAATTCATTTTCCATGTTCGAACCCCTGAAAATCTAATCAGTTTTTAAGTAAGACCCCACTGACTACCTCATCGCACAGTCTCTTGCAACCTCATCGCACAGACATCTTTTGCATGTCCCTCCCCATGCACATTCCACTATAGTATAGTGGCACCAATCATTTAAAAAATAAAATTGGTTCTTAGATTATGTTTTACTACAACTCAATCCTTCTCCAAGGTACTAATTCAAGCCCTCAATACGTTCTATTAGTTTCTTGCAAATGAAGTTTCTGATGGTGTTCACAGTCTCTTTTGCATCCTAAAAGTTTCATTTCTGATGCAATGTATTTGCCCCTTTATCTCATATTAACTTTATAATAGACGTTGAATTTTTCCCCAAGTATGATCTATCAACTCATTTGATCATAATTGGCTGTTAAAGGCTGTATTCTTTACTTGTCTTGAAACTTGCAGTGTTTTTCACATAGTCTGCTGTTACTAAACCAAATGTGGGTCTGCTTGCCTGGCACAGTAAAGCCAAACACCCACACCAAGGTTTGCAGTAAGAGTAAGGAGGGCGTTTATTTACAGGGTGCCAAGCAAGGAGAATTGGGCAGCTAATCCTTAAGAGCTGACCTCCCCAATGGCCTATAAGCAAGGGCTCTTAAAAGCAGAGACACTTCTTTTTAGGAAAGCAGAAGTTACAGTCAAAATTGTAAATCAATACTTGGAGGTTATATTAATACATTGGTTTGGCCCAAAATGGCAGGCTATCTTGAAGTGGGGGTTTACAGGTCATAGGTGGATTCAGAGATTCTTTTGATTTGCAATTGCTTAAGGAAGTCAAGGCTTTGTTTAAAAACTTGGAGTCATCAGAAGGGAAAGCTGAGGTTTGACCTGTGGGCATTACTCTCTCCAGGCCCTTCAGGAAAAAATTAAGAACAAAGAACAGCAATCAGATTTCATATATCTGAAGTCTACGGGACTGCGGTTGGACTTTTCCATCTGATGGGGGTCTGGGTTTCTGAAAAACAACTCAGGGACATGTGTCATCTTTAGTTTCTATAGGGAACCAAACATCTTGTCCTCCTTGCTTATTGAGTTGCTGATTTACTTCTCAAGGCTAGCTGTATGCCTGGAATTTCTCTTGAAGGGACTCAAGACTTTCCCTTATTTTCATACTTGGGGTGTCGCAGCAAGCCCCTAAGAGGGGTCTCTGTTCTGTCTTGCTACAAGAGATATTTCTTAAAGAAATGTGTAAATAAATGAATAAGTGGCAAATAGCTGATTTAGGCTGGGGAAATAATACTTGAGGTTTTTTTCCTGCTTAATAGAGGTAGATTAATTTGATCTATTTCCTCATGTCTTAATTCATATAATCTAAAATAAAGGACATAATTTGAATATAAATTAAATTTTTTAAAAGGCCTCACTTTTACAAATGAAGAAGTTGAGACCTAACTGGAAAGTGAGTTGCTGGAAACTACATACATAGTCTGAAAAATTTAAACTAGAACTAGTCCTGAATCTTCATCCCATGGTCTTCCTAAGGACAATTCTTTCCACTGGAGATACCAGGTTAACAGCAGTGTCTCAGTTGTCAGGCTGTTTCAAGGAGGGGATAACTAAAAGGTATGGCAAAGCACACAGGTCAGTTCATATTGGATGTCACATGTTTAAAACTTTTATTATTATTAAAACAATGGGCAATATATTTGTACATAGCTGTACATAAATGTGTTGAATACAATAGCATAGAATAATATTTTAAATAAGCAGATAAGGAAAAGAGGATTAAAAAGTGAGATAGAAGGGAAGATAAAAGCCTGAAATGACGTTAGAATGTGAAATTCTATTGAAAAATCTTTTACTTTTGTTAGACTTGGTCCATGAATTAGATTGGCTCTGAGCATTCTATCTGTCAGGGCAGAGGAAATGACAATGCCGCTTTGGATAATTGGGAAGTATCCAAAAACAAAACAATGTACACATCAAGTACACCTATTCCCTATACTAAGACAAGATAATATTGTTTTCTTGTGGATCCCTATATCAAACAGGATAGACAGAATTATGCTATAGTAACAAGCATTAGTAAAATCTTACTGGCTTATGCTGACAAAGGTTTATTTTTCACTCACACTGTGTGTCCATTGCATATAAGATGGGGTCTCTATCTACCACAGCAACTCATACATACAAGCCAAAGGAGACTTCATCTCATTTATAATCAGTGCAACAGGAGGAAGAGAAATGGGTGGCCTGTATAGTGGTTCTTAAAGCTTCCACTTGGAAAGGACACATTTCATTTGAGCTCAAATTTCTTCATTTCATTTCCCAGAGCAAGCCCCATGTTCATACTTATCTTTAATGAACTTAAAGATAATTTGCAGTCCAACCCTGTGCCTTGGAAGGATGAAAAGGTGAATATTTCTGAACAGCCCAACTGATTACCACACTCTCCATAGAGAAGCACTGCATGAAGTAAAGAGTTATGTTGACATAGAAAATACAGCCATAACTGAGTCTATGACATTGCACCATGTTGACCAAGGGCATAAAGACAAGGCAAAAGCTGGTAAAAATGGTTCTACCAGTGGCTAGGAAAAATCAGTTCTGATATATAGCTCTTTACTGGTCTACCTTAATTCAGGAGTATATTTCAGCTTTCCTAAAGAAAGGGATAAAAGTTACTTCTAAATACATATTGCGTCTCTCAACAAAGCTTTTATATGTATGAACTAATAGTGAGTTTGCATTTATATCCCTTAAGAAATAATATTAATAACAATACTTTTTTCTTCTTTTTAAAAATTCAATAGCTTTTGAGGTACAATGGGGTTTTTTTACATGGATGGATGAATTACATAGTGCTGAATTCTGATATTTTAGTGCACCCATCACCCAAGTAGTGTACATTTTACCTAATGTGTAGTTTTGTATCCCTAGCCCTCCTCTCACTCTCCCCGCTCTGAGTCTCTAAAATCTATTATATCACTCTGTATGCCTTTGCGTACTCGTAGCTTAGCTCCCACTTAAAAGTGAGAACATATGGTTTTTGGTTTTCCACTCCTATGTTACTTCACTTAGAATAATGGCCTCCAGCTCCATCTAAGTTGCTGCAAAAGAGGTAATTTCATTCCTTTGAATGGCTGAGTAGTATTCCATGGTGTGCATGTACCACATTTTCTTTATCCACTCATTAGTTGATGGGCACTTAGGTTGGTTCTACATCTTTGCAATTGTGAATTGTGCTGCTGTAAACATGCATGGGCAAGTGTCTTTTTCATATAATGACTTATTTCCTTTGGGTAGATACCCCGTAATAGGATTGCTGGATCAAATGGTAGTTCTATTTTTAACTCCTCAAGGGCCCTCCGTTATGGTTTTCCATAGAGGTTGTACTAATTTACATTCCCACCAATAGTGAATAGGTGTTCCCTTTTTCCCACATCCATGCCAACCTCTATTGTTTTTTGACTTTTTATTAATAATAATGGCCATTCGTTCAGAATTCATTGTGATATCTCATTGTGGTTTTAATTTGCATTTCCCTGATGATTACTGATGTTGAGCATTTTTTCATATATTTATTGGTCATTCGTATATCTTCTTTTAAGAAATGTCTATTCATGTCCTTTGCCCACTTTTTGATGGAATTATTTGTATTTTTTTCTTGGTAATTTGTTTGAGTTCCTTGTACATTCTGGATACTTGTCCTTTTTTGGATGTGTAGTTTGCAAATATTGTTTCCCATTCTGTGGGTTTTCTGTTTACTCTGTCGATTATTTCTTTTGTTGTGCAGAGAGTTTTTAGTTTAATTAGGTCTCATTTATTTATTTTTGTTTTTGTTGCATTTGCTTTTGGGATATTTGTTATAAATTCTTTTCCTAGGTTAGTGGCTAGAAGAGTTTTTCTAATGTTGTCTTCTAGAATTTGTACAGTTTCAGGTCCTATATTTAAGTCATTGATTCATCTTGAGTTGATTTTTGTATAAGGTGAGAGATAGGAATCCAGTTTCATTCTTCCACATGTGGCTTGCCAGTTTTCCTAGCACCATTTCATGTAATAAATTATGTCAATTCCCTAACTTATGTTTTTGTGTACTTTGTTGAAGATCAGTTGGCTGTACATATTTGGCTTTATTTCTGGGTTCTCTATTCTGTTCCACTGGTCTAGGTGCCCACTTTTGTATCAGTATCATGCTGTTTTAGTAACTGCAGGCTTTTAGTATAATTTGAAGTCCGGTAATGTGATGCCTCCAAATTTGTTCTTTTTGCTTAGGATTCCTGTGGCTATTTGGGCTCTTTTTTGGTTCCATCTGAATTTTAGGATTGTTCTTTCTAATTCTGTGAAAAACAATGTTGGTATTTTGATGGGAATTGTATTAAATCTGTAGATTCCTTTGGGCAGTATGGTCATTTGCACATCTTCCAATCCATGAGCATGAAATGTGTTTTCATTTGTTTCTGTCATCTATAATTACTTTCTGCAGTGTTTTGTAGTCCTCCTTGTAGAGATCTTTCACTTCCATAGTTAAATGTATTCCTAGGTATTTTATTTATTTTTTCTTTTTTAGAGCTCTTATAAAAGAGATCACGTTCTTGATCTGATTCTCAGCTTGATGCTATGCATCAATAATGATATTGTTGTACATTGACTTTGAAACCTGAGACTTTACTGAATTCGTTTATTAAATCTAAGAGTCTTTTGGAGGAGTACTTAGGATTTTCTAGGTATACAGTCGTATCATCTGCAAACAGTGATAGTTGGACTTCCTCTTTTCCAGTTTCAATGTCCTTTATTTCTTTGTCTTGCCTGATTGGTCTGGATAGCACTTCCAGAACTATGTTGAATAGGAGTGGTGAAAGTGGGCATCCTTGTCTTGTTTCTGTTCTCAGGGGAAATGCTTACAACTTTTCCCCATTCAATAAGATGTTGGCTATGGGTTTGTCATATATGGATTTTATTATTTTGAGATAGGTGCCTTCTATGCCTGGTTCTTATTATAAAGGGATGCCGTATTTTATCAAGTACTTTTTCTGCATCTATCGAGATAATAATATAGTTTTCGTTTTTAATTCTGTTTATGTGATGTATCACGTTTATTGACTTGCGTATGTTAAACCATCCCAGCATCCCTGGGATGAAACCCACTTGACCATGATGAATTACCTTTTTGACATCCTGTGGGATTTGTTTAGCTAGTATTTTGGGGGGGGATTTTTGAATCTATGTTCATAAGGAAAATTGATCTGTAGTTTTGTTTTTTGTTGTGTCTTTTCCTGGATTTGGTACCAGGATGATATTAGCTTCATAGAATGATTGGAATCATCTTTTGGAATAGTTTCAGTAGGATTAGTACCAATTCTTTGAATGTCTGGTAGAATTCAGGTGTGAATTCATCTGGTCCTGGTCTTTTATTTTGTTGACAATTTTTAAATTACTGATTCAATGTCACTGCTTCTTATCAGTCTTTTCAAGGTTTCTATTACTGATTTAACCTAGGAGGATTGTATGTTTCCAGGAATTCATCCATTTCCTCTAGGCTAGTTTGTGCACATAAAGGTATTCATAATAGTCTTGAATGATTGTTTCTGTAATTCTGTGGTGTTGGTTGTAATGTCTCCAGTTTCATTTCTAATTGAGCTTATTTGGATCTTCCTTCTTCTTGGTTAATCTAGCTAATGGTCTATCAATTTTGTTTATTTTTTTCAAAGAACCAGCTTTCTGTTTCGTTGATCTTTTGTATTGTTTTGTTTGTTTGAATTTTATTTAGTTCTGCTCTGTGTTATTTCTTTTCTTCTAGCTTCAGGTTT
Organism: Papio anubis; assembly: GCF_008728515.1. NCBI lineage: Eukaryota > Metazoa > Chordata > Mammalia > Primates > Cercopithecidae > Papio > Papio anubis. The sequence continues at coordinate 137,728,251 of NC_044982.1, forward strand.
AGTCTGTTCTCGTTTCTCTAGTTCCTTGAGGTGTGACATTAGGTCATCAATTTGTGCTCTTTCAGACTTCTTGATGTAGGTATTTAGCACTATAAACTTTCCTCTAAGTTCCACTGCTTTTGCTGTATTCCAGAGGTTTTGATAACTTGCGTCATTATCATCATTCAATTCAAATAACTTGTAAATTTCCATCTTGATTTCATTGTTAACCCAGATATCAGTCAGAAGCAGCTTATTTAATTTCCATCTTTGTACAGTTTTGAGGGTTCCTTTTGGAGTTGATTTCTAGCTTTATTCACACTGTGGCCTGAGAAGATACTTGATGTAATTTTGATTTTTTTTAATTTGTTGAGACTTGTTTTACGGCCTATTATATGGTCTATCTTGGAGAATGTTCCATGTGCTCATGAGAAGAATGTATATTCTAGAAATCTTGGGTAGCATTATCTGTAAATATCTTTAAGTTCATTTGTTCTAGCATGTCATTTAAGTCCACTGTTCCTCTGTTGACTTTCTGTCTTGAAGATCTGCTAGTGCTGTGAGTGGCACACTGAAGTCTCCCACTATTGTTTTGCTGTCTATCTCGTTTCTTAGGTCTAGTAGTGACTGCTTTATAAATGTAGATGCTTCAGTGTTTGGTGCATATAAATTTAGGATTGTAATCTCTTCTTGTTGAATTGATTCTTTTATCATTATAATAGGGACATCTTTCTTTATTTAGTGTTGTTGCTTTGAAGTCTGTTTTGCCTGATAAAAGAATAGCTACTCCTGCTCGCTTTGGTTTCCATTTGCATGGAATACCTTTTTACACACTTTTACCTTGAGTTTATTTGAATCTTCCCATGTTAGGTGAGTCTCTTGAAGTAGATATTTCTATTGTGATTTTTTTAATCCATTCTGTCATTCTGTATCTTTTAAGTGGAGCATTTAGGCCATTTACAGTCAACATTAATATTGAGATGTAAGGTGCTGTTCTCTTCCTCATGATGTGACCTACATAGTTTTTTCTTTTCATTGTGTTATTGTTTTATAGGCCCTGTGAGTTTTAAGCTTTCAAGAGGTTCTATTTCGATGTATATTGGACTTTTGTTTTAAGGTTTAGAACTCCTTTTATTAATAACAATATTGATTACCATTTATACCACCTTTACAATATGCCAGACACTGTGTTTTTGCATATATATTCTCATTTTATCCACTTACCAAGTTTATAAGGTAATTATTATAATCCCCAAATTATGTTTGAAGAAACGGGCTTAAAGAAATTAATTTGCCTAAAGTCACTTAGTCAACAAATGGCAGAGCTGGCATTTAAATTTGTGTCCATCTGACTCCAAGGCCTATGTGCTTAACTAATACACTACTCTATATCAGAAATGCAGCTCAAGGTTACATGAATGTACTTCAAACAGTTGGTCAAGAGGGAGTTAGATCCACTCTCCTCTTTAGGAGAGGAGAAAACCTGGCCTGATAAGAAACCTTGCCAAACCTTTCTCCAAACCTCCAAAACTCTTGAGTGAAATTGTCTTAGGAGATACCTTCAGAGAAGACTTAACTGCTTTTCGAGCACGTTTTACAGGAAGAGCAAGGTCTTGAAATTCTCTGCCATTGGTGGTCCTTTCACTTTGAGTATAACTGATGTTTTTCATGGAAAAAAAACTGGAGCCTGAAAAATAGAATAGTGTGTATAGAATCATACATATAAAATATTATTCCAATAAATGTCCCAGTCAATTAAAAAATCTTGTCAAAGTAACTGTAGAGAATGTATAAAATACAGCAAGAAAATAAGATAAGGAGAAATATTTAAGGGAATTATTAATACTTTAATACATATTGTTGTCATTTTAAATCTTGGATCTATAATCTTAACTATTACTAGTCACAGCAGAACAGTTTATAAGGCATTTTTACACCACAGCTTATTTGTACTTTGAGTGGTAGAATGAAAACAATGCCAATCTGGTAATAATATGACTGTTTAATTCAGTTGGTAGGAAAGACACACACACAAGAATGTTTTCCAGTTCCTTGAAATTCCCAAGTGATCAACAACTAAGAGGATCGCTGTGTTCCTGTGGCACTTCCATCTTTTTTTCTACTATAGAGCTATTACGTAGCATTGCAACTACTTAAGAATACATCTGAGACTAGTCCCCACCCCATCCCCACAGACAGTGAGCCCTCTCTTCATCCTTGTCTCCTAGGCATTGAGCATAATTAACACTCAGTAGACACTTTTGTAATGAATGAATATGGGTAGAACGAGTGATAATATATAGCAGTTTTTGCTACTAGTGCTCAGAGAGTAAAATACCCTTGAGAAATTGAGGAGTTCATACAAGTTTCTTAGTCAAAGATTTTTTGGTTAGAACACAAATCCACTTGAACTGTGTAATGGATGTTAAAATGAGGCTGTTTCTGTTCTAGTTTCTTCTGAATTCTTAAAGCCTGATGACATTAATAGGTGCATCCTAAAGAGAAGTCCTGCCTTGCAGGATATTAACCCACCTTCAACCTATAAAACATGGCAAAGAGGAGTGTTGAGGAATCAAGAGAATTCCTTAGGAGGACAGAGGTACCTTTGGAATACTTTTTCCCTCAGTCCCAGTGAGGAACACATTGGGATGTTAAAGAAACCGAGAAACAGAAGCTCGGCCTCCTCATTCAAAGCCAGATGTCTCCTATATTTGGGGGGAGTATGACAAATGGTAGAGAAAACTATGGCCCATCATTAGCACGTGAGATGATTTATGAGTCTCAACAACCTGGCACATTATCTTTTTCTTTGTTTGTGTGTCTTTAAATAGCATATCAGCAGTTCTTTGATTGCTTTAGTTTCTGGTGAAATTAAACTTTAAAAATTATTTGCCAATCGTATTCCTTTTTTATTACTTACTTCTTATGCCCGTCATCTGTTATCTACTGAGGTTTTTGTTTCATCTGTCATTCTATTAGAAATTGTTTTGCCAGTTTTCCTTTTGTGGTACTGTACTTTTTGCCTAGCAGGACTTTTGAATTTTTACATAATAAAATGTAGGCATACCCCAGAGGTATTGCAGGCTTTGTGTAAGACCATTGCAATAAAGCAAATATTGCAGCAAAGTGAGTCACACAACTGTTTTGGTTTCCCAGTGTATATAAAAGTATAAAAGTTATGTTTCTACTATATTGTAGTCTCTTAAGGGTATAATAGCATTTTGTCTAATAAAAAGTACATACCTTAATTTAAAAATACTTTACTGCTAAAAATTGCTGACACAGAGACAGGAAGTAAACATAGGTGTTGGAAAAATGGCAACAACAGACTTGCTGTACACAGAGTTCCATGAACATTCCATTTGTAAAAAAGCAATATCTGTGAAGTACAATAAAGTGCAGTTAAACAAATTATGCCTGTATATTAATGTTTTACTCTATAATCTTATCTTTTGTAGACTTCTCCACCACCTATACATATATTTTTTTCTAGTTTATATTATTGTTCTGCTTTTTTAAATCCAGATTTAATTTGATGGATTTTTAATTTTCCAATCCATCAACCATTTATTCTTTGTTAGGGAGCTAAGATTACACAAGAATGGATCACCTCAAAATGATTCTGCATAATAGCACAAAGTAGGAAAAAACAGACAAGAGAAGAAGATTGAAGTGAATGTTAAATGAACCAATTTACATTTCTACCACAATGAGAATTCAAACCTTGCTTCTGAGTTTAATGTCTTTTTAAAATTGTACTCAGCATCTGCCTATGATTGTTACTTTTTAAAAGATTGTGAATTTCGTTCTCATCATGGTAAAGATATTCTCAAAACCTTTATCAACTACCCATAGAGTGTTTTCTTTATAAGGCCTCCATAAAAAAGAGAGCTCCATCTTACCCTAGTAACAAGAATAGCTAGCTGGGAATCTTCACAGTGATTGTTCTTTTTTATCTCATAGACACTGTGAGCAGTGTAATGAATAAGATGTCCTTGTTTATTAAGTTAGCTGTTAAAAACAGTATGCATTTTGAGAATGATTCCTGGCCCATTTTGTTAGCACTTCTGCTTTTCTCTGTCCTTTCATTACACTTTAATTGCATGCTACGTTTACAATATTTAGGTACCTTTGTAAGTGGACAAGTCATTTCTACATGAATATGGGGAGAATAAGAAAAAAAGGGAAAGAAATTTCATTTCAATATGTGATGTGGTAGAGATCAAATTTATTTTTCCTAAAGAGTTAACACTTGCCTTATTTCTTTTTATTCAATGATTCATCTTTTCTTAATGATTAGGAATGTCACATTTGCTAAATAGTAAACTCATTAATATTTGCATGAAACTATAAATTATGTTACTCTTCCCTAATGATTGGTATACCTAATTTTATGTCCATACTATATTATTTCAATCATTATTGTTTTATACATTTTAATATCTGACAGTATAATTCTTCTATCATGACTTTTTTCACTACTTCCTGCATATTGTACCTATACTAAATTTTTTAAATTGCACTTTAGAATAAGTTTGGCCTGTTCCCCTCCCCACCAAACAATCATATATAGATTGTTTAGAATTGTATTTAATATTTATAAGTTATTTGGAGGAGAACTTATACCTTCATTTTTATTCTATACATTCAGAAATATCATATGTATCTTTAGTTTGTAATGTTCTGCATCTACATCCTAAACATTTCTTAAATAATTTCTTCCTACATATTTCATATATTTTAAAATTAGGAATGAGATTTTAAAATATTTTATTGTCTAACTGGTCAACTGCTGACATTTATAACAGCCATAAATTTTTAAGTATTTGTAATTTGTGACTAAACTTTCCTATTTAACAATGCTTATTAAAATGATTATCTTGTATTTGCTTGGAAGACCATAATATCACCTGTAAAAACAAAAAAAAATTAGTATTGTCTTCCTCATTCTAATATTTACACCTCCTGTTTATTTTTATTGGCTTACTGAATTGGTTGGGATTTACAGAGCGGTGTTAAATAACAGTTGTGATGGTGGAAATATCTACTAAAATTTCAGCTATCGGCAAATACAAAGTACCTTATAAATATCACTGAAGCAAGTAAAGAGTTAATATTTTACATAACAAAAAATAATTTTTACATGAGAAGAAATATAAAGGTAGCTATTACTTCTCATGGATGTCACCAAGGAACCATGTTTCTTATGTCTTCCTGCTTCAGCATCCTTAGCATGTAACTTTTATATTGTCACAGGATAGTTGCTGTATCTCCTGGCATTCCAGCCACACAGGAAAAAGGAGAAAAGACACCGGGCATATAGTAAACCTTTCCTTTATCAGGTTTTGCCTTTTTATTTAGGAAATAAAAACTTCCCTAGGGGTGATATGATTTGGATGTGTGTCCCCTCCATATCTCATGTTGAGATATAATCCCCAGTGTTGGAAATGGGCCTAGAGGGAGGTATTTGGACCAGGAGGCAGGGGCAGATCCCTCATGAATGGCTTACCACCATGCCTTTGGTGATGAGTGAGCTCTTGCTCTGAGTTCACGTGAGATCAGTTGTTCGGTTGTTTTAAAATGCATGACACCTCCCCTCCCCCTTGCTCTTGCTTTGTTTCTCACCAGATGACACATGGGCTCCTCCTTTGCCTTTTACCTTGATTGTAAGCTCCCTGAGGCGTACACCTGAAGCAGGTGCTGGCACCATGTTTCTTGTACATCCTGCAGTACCATGATCCAATTAAACATATTTTCTCTATTAGTTACCCAGCCTCAGGTATTTCTTTACAGCAATCCAAGAATGGATTAACACAAGGGGCTTCTGCCTACATTTCATTGGCCACAACTGTGTTACAAGGGGCCAATTAAATCAAATCAAGTCAAATTCAGAGGAGTTAAGTAACTCAAGTGTTTAGCTTGAGTAGAAAAAAGTAAAGAGAAAAGGACTTTGGAAGTGGATGTTAAATGAGCCAATTTACATAACTACCATAGAAAGAATCCAAACTTTGTCCCTGATTTTAATGGCATGCCTCAAATTATTCTGCATTTAAGTAATATTTTGAATTTTTATTTCAAGATATATATTCTTTAGCATGTTAGAGACATAACCTTCTTTTATGGGTTTGCTTAATGTTTCATTTGGAATGAATATTACATTTTATTAAATATATATTTTTTAATCAATGCAAAACTCCTTCTGCTTGAGAAAAGCAGAGGGAAAGGTAAAGGGGACTTTGTCTTCACCTTAGGTACCAGGAAAGCAATGGCAGGGCAGAGCACCACGTGGGCTCTTGGGGTCCTTGATTCTAGGATTTGACTCTTGGACAGCATTTCTGGACCTGCCCTTGGACAGAGGGGAGCACGCCGCCGTGAAGGGTGAGACCCAGGGCAGGCAGCATTCACCACAAGCTGACTGAAGAGCCTGTGGGCCTTCAGGGAACTTAGGTAGTAGTCTGGCAGTACTTCCCATGGCCTTGGGTGTCAGTGGCTATGGGGTGAGACTCCTCTGCCTTTGGAAAGGGGAAGAAAGAGAGATCCTGTGGTTTGAGTGCCAGCTCAGCTGCAATACAGTAGAACACTAGTTAGACTTCTAGGGTTTTTGACAGTAGTTCCTGACTCCTGGATGGCACCTCTGGACCCACCCAGGGCCTGGGGTACCTCAACACCCTGAAGGGAAGGAAATAGGCCTGGATGGCTTTGCCACCAGCTGATTGTAAAGCCCTGGGACCTTGAGCAAACATAGGCAGTAGCCAGGGAGTGGTTACAGCCAGCCTTGAGCAAGACCCAGTGCTGTGCTGGCTTCAGGTCTGACCCAGTACAGTTATGGTGGTGGTGGCCACAGTAGTGCATGTGTCACTCCAGCTCCAGCTTCAGGTGGCTTAGAATGGAGAAAGAAACCCTGTTTGTTTGGAAGAAAGTAAGGGGTGAGAAAAGAGTCTCTACCTTGTAATCCAGAGGATTCTGCTGGATTATGTCAAAAATCATCAAAATACAAATAAATAAAATTAGAAATGAAAAAGGAAGCAATAAAACTGATACCAAAGAAATTCAAAGGATCATTAGGGGCTACTGTGAGCAAATATATGGCAATACATTGGAAAGTCTAGAATAAATGGACAAATTTCTAGACACATACAACCTACCAAGATTGAACCATAAATAAATCCAAAACCTCAACAGATGAATAACAAATATTGAGATCAAAGTCCTAACAAAAAGCCTCCTGGTAAAGAAGAGCCCAGGATCTCATGGCTGAATTCTAGCAAACATTTAAAGAAGAACTAACACCTATCCTACTCAAAATCAAAAACCAAAGAAGGAGGGAATACTTCCAAATTTACTATACAAGGCCAGTATTACCCTGATACCAAAACCAGATAAAGACACATCAAAAAAAGAAAACTGATATCTCTGATTAATATTGCTGTGAAAACCCTGAAAAAAACACCAGCAAACAATACATTAGAAATTCAACAATACATTAGAAAGATTATTCATCAGATCCAAGTGGGATTTATTCCATGGATGCAAGGATGGTTCAACATATGCAAATTGATCAATGTAATACATCATATTAACAAAATGAAAGATAAAAACCATATGATCATTTCAATTGATGCTGAAAAAGCATTTGATAAAGTTTAACATCCCTTCATGATAAAAACTCTCAAAAAACTGGGAATAGCAGGAACATACCTCAACATAATAAAAGCCATATGCAACAGACCCACATCTAGTATTATACTGAGTGAGGAAAAACTAAAAGCTCTAAGATCTAGAGCATGACAAGGATGCCCACTTTCACCTCTGTTATTCAACATAGTACTGGAAGTCCTGGCTAGAGCAATCAGACAAGAGAAAGAAATAAAGGGCACCCAAATTGGAAAGGAAGAAGTCAAATGATTGTTATTTTCATCTGAAAATAACAATCTTATATTTGATCTTATATTTGGAAAAACCTAAAGACTCCACAAGAAAGCTATTAGAACTGATAAACAGATTCAGTAAAGCTTCAGGATACAAAATCAACATACAAATATCAGTAGCATATCTATATACCAACAGTGAACAATCTGAATAAGAAATTTTAAAAGTAACCCATTTACAGTAGCCACACATAAAATTAAATACCTAGGAATTATCAAAGAAGTGAAAGAACTCTATAATGAAAACTATAAAACACTGATGAAATAAATTATTGAAGAGGACACCAAAAAATAGAAATATTGGGAAAATATTCAATGCTCACAGATTGGAATAATCAATATTGTTAACATGTTCATACTAATCAAAGCAATCTACAGATTCAATGTTATCCCTATCAAAATACCAATGACATTCTTTACAGAAATAGAAAAAAAATCCTAAAAGAATACCAAGAAAAACCAAAGCAAAAAGAACAAAACTAGAGAAATGACATTACCTGACTTCTAATTATACTACAGAACTACGTAACCAAAACAGCATGGTACTGGCATAAAAACAGACACACAGACCAATGGAACAGAATGTAGAACCCAGAAACAAACCCATACACCTACAGTGAACTCATTTTTAACAAAAGTGCCAAGAACATACATTAGGGAAAAGACAGTCTCTTCAAAAGTGATGCTGAGAAAACTAGATCTCCATATTCAGAAGACTGAAACTATACCGCTGTCTCTTGACGTATACAAAATGAAATCAAAATGAAATAAAGACTTAAATCTGAGACCTCAAACTACAAAACCACTTCAAGAAAACATCAGGGAAACTCTCCAGGACATTGGTCTGGGCAACAATTTTTTGAGCAATACCCCACAAGCACAGGCAATCAAAGGCAACATTGACAGATGTGATCACATCAAGTTAAAAAGCTTCTGCACAGGAAAAGATACAATCAACAAAGTCAAGAGACAACCCACAGAATGTCAGAAAATATTTGCAAACTACTCATCGGACAAGGGATTAATAACCGGGGTATATAAGGAGCTCAAGTAACTCTATGGGAAAAGAATTGAATAATCTAGTCAAAAAATGAGCAAAAGACTTGAATAGACATTTCTCAAAAGAAGACATACAAATGGCAAACAGGTATATGAAAAAGTGCTCAACATTATTGATCATCAGAGAAATGCAAATCAAAACTACAAGATACCATCTCACCCTACTTAAAATGGTTTATATCCAAAAGACAGGCAATAATAGGTGAGGATATGGAGAAAAGGGAACCCTCATACACTGTTTGTGGAAACATAAATTAGTACAGCCCCGATGGAGAACAGTTGGGAGGTTCCTCAAAAAACTAAAAATTGAGCTACCATATATATACCATATATATCCATCTTACTGCTGGATATATACCCCCAAAAGAAAGGAAATCAGCATATCAAAGAAATATCTGCACTCCTGTATGGTGCAGCACTGTTTACAATAGCTAAGATTTGGAAGCAACCTAAATGTCCATCAATAGATGAAAGAATAAGAAAATGTGGTATATATACACAATGGAGTACTATTCAGCCATAAAAAGAGTAAGGGCCAGGCATTTGCAACAACATGGAAGAAACTGGAGGTCATTATTTTAAGTGAAATAAGCCAGGCACAGAAAGACAAACATGGCATGTTCTCAATTATTTATGGGATCTAAAAATTAAAACAATTGAACTCATGGACATAGAGACTAGAAGCATGGTTAGCAGAGGCTGGAAGGGTAGTGGGAGGCTGGGGAAGAGGTTGGGATGATTAATGGGGACAATAAAAAAAAAGTAGTTAGAAAAAATGAGTAAGACCTAGTATTTGACAGCACAACAGGGTGACTATAGTCAATAATAACTTAATTGTACATTTTTAAATAGAAAAGAAAACCACCCCATTTACAATACCATAAAAACAAATAAGATACTTAGGAATAGGTTAGCAAAAGATGTGTAAGGCTTATCCACTGAAAATTACAAACCAGTGTTGAAAGAAAGTATAGAAGACCTAAATGAATGAAAAAACCTCCCATGCTAATGGATTGGAAGATTTAATATTGTTAATACAATACTCCCCAAAATGATCTACAAATGCAACACAATGCCTATTAAATTCTAGCTACCTGTTTTGAGAATGATATAGAAATTCATATGGAAATGCAAGGGAACAAGAATAACCAAATCAATGTTGAAAAAGGAAGAACAAGGTTGGAAGACTCACAATTCCTCATTTCAAAACTTGCTACAAAGCCACATTAATCAAGACAATGTGGTACTGGCATAAGGGTAAACATATAGGTAAATGAAATAGAATGAAGAATCCAGAAATAAATCTCACATTCATGGGTCATTGATTTTCTACAAGAATGTTGAGACCCTTCAATGTAAAAAGAATGATTGTTTCAGCAAATGCTGCTGTGACAACTGGGGTATTCACCTACAAAAGAATAAAGTTGAACTTGTACCTCATACAATACACAGAATTTAACTCAAAACGGATTATATACTTAAATAGAATAGCTAAAAATATAAAAATCTCAGAGGGAAAACAGGAGTAACTCTTCCTGACCTTGATTTAAGCAATGAGTCTTAGCTGTGACACCAAAAAAAAAAAAAAAAAAAAACCAACAAAATTAAAAATAAATAAATTGAAGTTCATTCAAATGTTAAAACTTAGTGCTTCAAAGGACTTCTTGATGATTCAAGAAATTAAAAACTTAATCCACAGAATGGAAGAAAATATTTGCAAATCAGGTATGTGATAAAAAAAGATTTGTGGCCGGGCACGGTGGCTCAAGCCTGTAATTCCAGCACTTTGGGAGGCCAAGACGGGTGGATCACGAGGTCAGGAAATCGAGACCATCCTGGCTAACATGGTGAAACCCCATCTCTACTAAAAAAAATACAGAAAACTAGCTGGGTGAGGTGGCGGGCATCTGTAGTCCCAGCTACTCGGGAGGCTGAGGCAGGAGAATGGCGTGAACCTGGGAGGAGGAGCTTGCAGTGAGCTGAGATCTGGCCACTGCACTCCAGCCTGGGCGACAGAGCGAGATTCCGTCTCAAAAAAAAAAAAAAAAGATTTGTATTCAGAGTATTTGAAGAACTCTTATAACTCAAGAAAGACAAACCAATTTTAAAATAGACAAAGAATTTAAATAGACATTTCTCCAAAGAAGATATACAAATGGCCAATAAAAACATTAAAATGTTGGGTTCAGTGGCTCACACCTGCAAATCCTAGCACTTTGAAAGGTCAAGGTAGGAGGATTACTAGAGCCCAGGAGTTCACAGCCAGCCTGGAAAACATAATGAGATCTTGTCTCTACAAAAATAAAAAAATTAGACAGGTGTGGTGGCACATGCCTGTGGTCTCAGCTACTCAGAAGGCTGAGGTAAGAGGACTACTTGAGTCTTGGAGGTTGAGGCTGCAGTGAACTGTGTTTGTGACACTATACTCCATCCTGGGTGACAGAGTAAAATCCTATCTCAAAAAAAAAAAAAAAAAAAGATGTTCAACATTATTCAACATCAAGCAAACACAAATTAAGACCACAATGAGATACCACTTGACACTCGTTTGGGTGGTTAAAATAAAAAAGAAAGGCAATGACAAGTATTGGCAAGAATGTGGAAAAGTTAGAAGTCTTGTACTTGTTCATGGAATTGTAAAATGGTGCAACCACTTTGGAAAACAGTTTGGTATTTCCTAAAATGGTTGCATACAAAGATAATATATAACTCAGCAGTTCTACTCCTAAATATATACCCAAGGTAAATGAAAGCACATGTTTACTAAAAAAAAAAAAAAAAAAAAAAAAAAAAAAAAAAAACTTGTACACATACCTGAGACTGGGTAAATTATAAAGAGAAAGATGTTTAATGGACTCACACTTCCACATGGCTGGGGAGGCCTCACAGTCAGGGTAGAAGGTGAAAGGCACATCTTACATGGTGGCACACAAGACAGATTGAGAGCCAAGTGAAAGGGGAAACCCCTTATAAAACTGTCAGATCTTGTGAGACTTACCCACTGCCATGAGAACAGTATGAGGGAAACCACCCCCATTATTCAATTATCTCCCACCAGGTCCCTCCCACAACATAGGGGAATTATGGGAGCTAATTCCCATAATTTGACTGGGGACACAGCCACGCATATCATTCTGCACCAGATCCTCCCATATCTCATGTCCTCTCACTTCAAAATCAATCATGCCTTCCCAACGGTCCCCCAAAGTCTTACTTCATTTCAGCATTAACTCAAAAGTCCACAGTCCAAAGTCTCATTTGAGACAAGGCAAGTCCCTTCTGCCTATGAACCTGTAAAATCAAAAGCAAGTTAGTTATTTCTGGATATAATGGGGGTACATGCATTGGATAAATATATCCATTCCAAATGGGAGAAATTGGCCAAAACAGAGGGGCTAAAGGCCCCATGCAAGCCTGAAATCCAGCAGGGCAGTCAAATCTTAAAGCTCCAGAATGATCTTGTTTGACTCCAGGCTTCACTTCCGGGTAACACCAATGCAAGAGGTGAGTTCACATGGTCTTGGTCAGCTCCAATCCTGTGGCTTTGCCGAGTACAGCCTCCCTTCTGGCCTCTTTTATGGGCTGACGTTGAGTGTCTGCAGCTCTTCCAGGCACACAGTGCAAGCTGTCAGTGGATCTACCATTCTGGGGTCTGGAGGACGGTGGCCCTCTTCTCACAGCTCTACTAGGCAGTGCCCTAGTGGGGACCCTGTGTGGTGGCTTCAACCCCACATTTCCCTTCCACGCTGCTCTAGCAGAAGTTCTTTATGAGGGCCCAACCCCTGCAGCAAACTTCTTCCTGGACATCCAGGCATTTTCATACATCCTCAGAAATCTAGGCAGAGGGTCACAAACCTCAATTCTTGACTTTTGTGCACCTGAAGACTCAACACCATGTGGAAGCTGCCAAGTCTTGGGGCTTGCACCCTCTGAAGCAATGGCCTGAGCTATACCTTGGCCCCTTTTAACCATGGCTAGAGTGCCTGGGATACAGGGCACCAACTCCCTAGGCTACATACAGCAGGGGGACTTTGGGCCCAGCCCATGAAACCACTTTTTCCTCCTAGGCCTCTGGGCTTGTGATGGCAGGAGCTGCCACAAAGGTCTCTGATGTGCCCTGTAAACATTTTTCCCATTGTCTTGGTGATTAACATTTGGCTCCTCATTACTTATGCAAATTTCTGCAGCTGACTTGAATTTCTCCTCAGAAAATGGGTTTGTCTTTTCTATCACATTGTCAGGCTACAAATTTTTCAAACTTTTATACACTGTTTCCCTTTTAACACTGAATGCTTTTAACAGCACCCAAGTCACTTCTTGAATGCTTTGCTGCTTAGAAATTTCTTCTGCCAGATACCCTAAATGATCTCCCTCGAGTTCCAAGTTCCACAAAGCTCTAGAGCAAAGACAAAATGCCACCAGTCTCTTTGCTAAAACACTGCAAGAGTCACCTTTACTTCAGTTCACAACAAGTTTCTCTTCTCCATTTGAGACCATCTCAGCCTGGATTTCATTGGCCATATCATTTTCAGCATTTTGGTCAAGGCCATTCAACAAGTCTCTAGAAAGTTCCAAACTTTCCCACATTTTGCTATCTTCTTCTAAGCCCTCCAAACTGTCCCAAACTCTGCCTGTTACCCAGTTCCAAAGTTGCTTCCACATTTTCAGGTATCTTTACAGCAGCCCCCCCATACTACCAATACCAATTTACTATATTAGTCCATTTTCACACTACTGATAAAGACATAACCAAGACTGGGTAATTTATAAAGAAAAAGAAGTTTGGTGGACTCACAGTTCCACATGACTGAGGAGGTCTCACAATCAGGGTGGAAGGTGAAAGGCACATCTTACATAGTAGTAGTCAAGAGAGAATGAGAGCCAGGGAAACCCCTGGTTTTATAAGGGAAACTCCTTATAAAACCATAAGATCTCATGAGACTTATTTACTACCACGAGAACAGTATGGGGGAAACAACCCCCATGATCCCATTTTCTCCCACCACGTTCCTCCCACAGCATGTGGGAATTATTGGAGTTACAATTCAAGATGAGATTTGGGTGGGGATACAGTCAACCCATATTAAGTGGCTACTATGAAAAAAATATGCCAATAAATTGGAAAATTTAGAAGAAATGGACAAATTACTAGACACATACATACAACCTGCCTAGATTGAATGAGAAATAAATCCAAAACTTTAACAGCCCAATAACAAGTAATGAGATCAAAGTAATAATAAAAAGTTATCCAATAAAAAAAAACCTGGGACACAATGGCTTCACCGATGAATTCTACTGGGAACTAATGCCAATTCTACTTAAACTGTTCCAAAACATAGAGGAAGAGGGAATACTTTCAAACTCATTCTCGGTGGCCAGCATTACCCTGATACCAAAACCAGATAAAGACACATCAAAAAAAGAAAACTGCAGGCCAATATCTCCAATGATATTAATACAAAACCACTCACCAACAACTAGCTAAGCAAATGTAATGGTACATTAAAAAGGTCATTCATTACGATCAAGTGAGATTTATCCCAGAGATGTAAGGATGGTTCAACATATGCAAATCAATCAATGTCATACATGATATCAACAGAATGGAGGACAAAAATCATATGATCTTTTCAATTGATGCCAAAAAAGCATTTGATAAAGTTTAACATCCCTTCATGATTTAAAAAAAAAAAAAAAAAAACTAGAAAAAAAATGGGTTTAGAAGGAACATGCCTCAGCATAATAAAAGCCTTATATGACAGAACCAGAGCTAGTTTTATACTAAATGGGGAAAAAACTAAAAGCCTTTCCTTTAAGATCTGGAACATGACAAGGATGCCTACTTTCACCACTGTTATTCCATATAGTACTAGAAGTCCTAGCTAGAACAATCAGACAACAGAAAGAAATAAAGGGCATTCAAATTCAAAAAGAAGTCAAATTATCCTTATTGCAGATGATGTGACCTTATATTTGGAAAAACCACCAAAAAAAATTAGAACTGACAAATTCAGTAAAGTTGCAGGATACAAAATCAAGATACAAAAATCAATAGCATTTCTATATGCCAACAGTGAGCAATCTGAAAAAGAAATATAAAATGTAGTACCATTTGCAATAGCCACAAATAAAATTAAATGCCTAGGAATTAACATAAGCAAAGTGAAAGACCTCTACAATGAAAACTATAAAACATTAATGACAGAAATTGAAGATGACACCAAAAAAAATTGAAAGATGTTCCATGTTCCTGGATTGCAATAATCGATATAGTTAAAAGGTCTGATCTATAGATTCATTGCAATCTCTATTATAATACCAATGACATTCCACACCAAAACATATATACAAAGCTATAGTAACCAAAACAGCATGGTACTGGCATAAAAACAGACACATAGGCCAATGGCACAGAATAGAGAACCCAGAAACAAATTCACACAGCTGCAGTAAACTCATTTTCAACAAAGGTGCCAAGAACATATATTGGGGAAAAGACCATCTCTTCAATAAATGGTGCTGGAAAAACTGGATATCCCTATGCAGAAGAATGAAACTTGATCCCTATCTCTCACCATATGCAAAAATCAAATTACAATGAATTTAGTACTTAAATCTAAGACCTCAAACTATGAAACTACTGCAGGAAACTATTGAAGAAAACCTCAAGGACATAGGTCCAGGCAAAAATTTTTTGAGCAATACGCCCACAAACACAGGCAACTACAGCAAAATGGACAAATGAGATTACATTAAGCAAAAGAAGGAGAAGAAGGAGGAGGAGGAGGAAGAGGAGGAGGAGGAGAAAAGCTTCTGCACAGCAAAGGAAACAATCAACAAAGGGAAAAGACACAGAGAATATTTGCAAAACTATCCTGACAGGGAATTAATAATCAAAATATATAAGAAGCTCAAACAACTGTATAGGAAAAAATCTAATAACCTGATCAAAAAGTTACAAAAGAATTGAATAGACTTTTCTCAAAAGAAAACATACAGATGGCAAAACAAAAAGTGCTCAACCTTCTTGATTATCAGAGAAATGCAAAGCAAGACTATAATGAGGTATCACCCCAATTAAAATGGCTTATCTTCAAAAGACAGGCTATAACAAAGCTGGCAGATGGAGAAAAGGGATGTGGAAAAAAGGGAACCCTTATATACTGTTGGTGGGAATGTAAATTAGTACAACCACTATACAGAATAGTTTGGAGGTTCCTCAAAAAGCTAAAAATAGAGCTACTATATAAACCAGCAACTTCATTGCTGAGTATATATACCCAAAAGAAGGGAGATCAGTATATTGAGGAGATATCTGCACTCCCATGTTTGTTGCAACACTGTTCACAATAGCCAAGATTAGGAACCAACCTAAGTGTCCATCAACAGATGAATGGATAAAGAAAATATGGTACGTATACACAACGGAGTACTACTCAGCCACAAAAAAGAATGAGGCTTTGTCACTTGCAACAACATGGATGGAACTGGAGATCATTATGATAAGTGAAATAACATAGGCACAGAAAGACAAACATTACATGTTCTCACTTATTTGTGGGATCGAAAAATCAAAACGATTGAACTTGTGGAGATAAAGAATAGAAGAATGGTTAACAGGCTGGGAAGTGTATTGGAGGTCTGTGTGGAGGTAGGCATGATTAATGGGTACAAAAAGAAATAGAAAGAATAAATAAGACCTAGTATTTGATAGCACAACAGGAGGACTATAGTCAATAATTTAATTGTTCATTTTAAAATAAAACCAAAACAGTGTTACTGGATTGTTTATAACACAAAGGATAACTGTTTGAGGGGATGGATATCCAATCTTTTATGATGTGATTATTATACATTACATGTCTGTACCAAAATATCTCATGTACTCCATAAATATGTACACCTAATATGTACCTGTAAAAATTAAAAATTGAAAAAGTTTGTTTAAATGTGATTTACCACTGAAAGAGATTTAAAAAAAAAAAGTATGACCATCTCAGTAGACAGGAATAAAAGCTTTTCATGAAATCCAACATCCATGATAAAAAATCTCAACAAACTAGACATCAAACGAATATTCCTCAAAGGAATAAGTATCATTCCTAGCAGAACCATAGTCAACAAGCATATTGAATAAGCAAAAGCTGGAAGTATTCCCATTGAGAACTGGACAAAGACAAGGATGCCCACTCTTCTCTCTCCTATGCAACAAAGTACTGGAAGTCCTAGCCAGAGCAATCAGGCAAGAGAAAGAACTAAAAGGCATCCAAATAGGGAAATAACTCAAATTATTTCTCTTCGTTGGTGATATGATTCTGTAACTAGAAACCCCTAAAGACGCCAGGCGCGGTGGCTCACGCCTGTAATCCTGACACTTTGGGAGGCCGAGGTGGGCAGATCACAAGGTCAGGAGATCGAGACCATCCTGGCTAACATGGTGAAACCCCATCTCTACTAAAAATACAAAAAATTAGCCAGGCATGGTGGCATGTGCCTGTGGTCCCAGCTGCTCGGGAGACTGAGGCAGGAGAATCGCTTGAACCCAGAAAGCAGAGGTTGCAGGGAGCCGAGATCCCTCCAGGGCACTTCAGCTTGGGCAAAGAGCGAGATTCCATCTCAAAAAAAAAGAAAAAGAGGCTGGCGGATCAGGAGGTCAGGAGATGGAGACCATCCCGGCTAACAGGGTGAAACCCCGTCTCTACTAAAAATACAAAAAATTAGCCGGACGTGGTGCTGGGCGCCTGTAGTCCCCGCTACTCGTGAGGCTGAGGCAGGAGAATGGTGTGAACCCGGGAATCTCAGTGAGCTGAGATCTGAGATCGCGCCACTGCACTCCAGCCTGGGCGACAGAGCGAGACTCTGTCTCCAAAAAAAAAAAAAAAAAAAAGAAAAAAAGAAAAAAGAAAACCCTAAAGACTCTGCCAAAAGGCTCATGAAACTGATAAACGACTTCAGCAAAGTTTCAGGATACAGAATCAATGTACAAAAGTCAGTGACATTTCTATATACCAGTAACATTCAAGCTGAGAACCAAATCAAGAATGCAATCTCATTTACAATAGTCACATACAAAAAAATAAAATACCTAGGAATACATCTAACCAAAGAGGTGCAAGATCTCTAGAAAGAAAACTACAAAACACTGTGGAAAGAAATCGTATGTTACACAAACAAGGGGAAAAACATCCCATGCTCATGTATTGGAAGAATCGATAATGTTAAAATGGCCATACTTCCCAAAGCAATTTACAGATAAAACACTACTCCTATCAAATTACCAGTGTTATTCCTATCAAATTACCAGTGTTATTTTTTTATGTCATATATGTTGTCTTTCATACTATTTGTCTAATGATTCTAGTTTTTCTGTAATCATTTAGCTTTTATTGGCAGTTTTAATTATTCTTTCCCACACTGAAGCACAGAATGTGCTGAGCATATCAAATATGTAAACACCCCATGAATGCTATTGCTAATAATTTAGATTTTGCTCATTAAATGAGATCAAAAGAAATAATAGAGAACAGTCCTACTGTGAAGAGTAGCATATGAAACCACAAGGATTGCAGACAAGTTTAAAAGAAAAATGTGGTACATGATAGAAATTATCCAGGAAAAAAAAAGTTAAATATTTGCCTTTCACACAAAGTATTGCAAATTTTCCTGGCCTTCTCTTTAAGGAGAAATTTTTAGATATGGAACTGTGGAAACATGGTTTCAACGAGGAACACATCAATAATAAGTTCAGACAATCACTAATACAAAAGAGGAACACATCAATAATAAGTTCAAACAATCACTAATACAAAGATGGTTAAGAATTTTTATGACAGTACCAGTCAAGACTGTCAAGATTTGGTTATAAAATAAAGATAGTCTCAATTCCTTCTAATTTTATTATTCTCAATAAGCAGAGTTTGTACTCCACATACAATTAAATTAGTCTCAATTGTAAATCATTCTAAAAATTCTTGTGTAGATAAATGTACATATCATGGGAAAAGTAATTTATCAGATGGTGTGCTCTAAGATTTGCCTCTGAACCCAGTTAGTGGTGGATTTTTAAAATATGTTTTTCATTCTACAGGAAAGATTTTTAAATGGGTCAATAAGTTTCTTCACCAGCACCTTTGATCAAATCTTAAGCTTAAAAGCTACTCTTTTATAAAACATATGTAATGTTTGGCTCCACAGAGCCTTAGTTCATAAATACATCAGTTTCTTATTCAGATACTTTTCACTTTGGTTCTTATAAAAAAGCAATAGAAATACTTTAAAAACTAATAACTTGTGTCTTGCATCTATAACTTGCCTGAGCAGTGATTTGGTCCTTAGAGATACAAATATAATTCATAGTAAGAAATAATGGGTAAAAGTAACTCCCAAAAATGCCAAAATAAAGCAATAATAAGATGGCACTTTCCCTGGGAACCAAATGTGATATGAATGACTAATTTATTATAACGTAAAAATCTTCACGTCCTTGGATATACTAAATTTGATGCAAAGTTAGTGAAACATAAGGATGCTAGTGATCTACATATGCATACACTTCATAGTTAACAAAGTATATATATAAACACTCAGACTGTATAATCTCTCTGTGAAGTTATTTACAATTATGTATATTATGTTAACATAACATTACTAGGAGAAGCAATTCTAATGTAGAGCATTGTGAAGGTCCTTAATCTTTCAGTTTGCCAATTTGAACCATGAATTTCACACAGAGAGGTGGGAGGATGGATCTGTAAGTAGGTACGTAGAGAGGTATAACTCATTTGAGGTTTAATATCTATACAAACCAGTGAGTGGGCCTGCAGATGATCAGATTGAAAGGACTTGGAAATATGCATATAAAGATCTGAAACAGGCAGAGAAGTGTGATCAGAAAATACACACAATAAGACATTAAGAATATACTCATGAGACCAGGCATGGTGGCTCACACCTGTAATCCCAGCACTTTGGGAAGCCAAGGTAGGAGGATCATTTGAGGTCAGGAGTTCAAGAACAGCCTGACCAACATGGTCAACCCAGTTTCTACCAAAAATAGTAAAAATCAGTTGGCCATAGTGGTGAACGCCTGTAATCTCAGTACTCAGGAGGCTGAGGCAGGAGAATCGCTTAAACCTGGGAGGCGGAGCCTAGATCGCCACTGCACTCCAGCCTGGGCAACAGAGCCAGACTAGGTCTCAAAAACTCATGAGTATGCAATACTTTATTTGAAATACTCATCATTTTCCTATATTATTGGACAAAATTGCATTAGCATTTTATTTTTTATTTGCTCAGATTACATACATTTTGCCTAATGGATACCTATATTTTCTCTTTATTTCTCCTGGCATTTCTTTTCTACCCCTCTCTCCAAGGTACATTCCAACTCTTGAGCTCCTAAAAATTATTATTACTGTGCTATTTTGGTGCATTCTATAGTTCTTCTTATTTATGAGGGTTATTGGATTCCTTCCTAGACTTCGTTAGAACAACTAAAAATCTTGGAAATTCTGACCATTTACAGGATTTAAAAGTCAACTGTAAAATTATATCAGGCTTGGGTCTCAGGTATTCTCTTTGTAAAATGACTCGGAAAGATCTGATCTTGAAGTATTCTAGCCTCAAAAATTCTTGCTTTGATACCAACTATCTATAAAGTAGAGCTTTTATCTGGTGTATTTGGTTAATGCAAAAACAGTTACCCAAATCAGGAATCATGGAAAATGATACTTGTATCTCTTACCATTTTAACTTAAAACAAATTAAATATTGCATCATTTGTCTGTCTTTTAATGCAGGTGTAAGGCCTTTTCTTGAATTATCTTGCATTTCAATACCAGATTAAAAGTCTCTTTCTGAGAGTAGTTCTGATTTTAATTACATATATTCTAAAGTATATCTATCAGCAATACTTTTTCTGTTTCTATAGTCAATTATTGTATTAATATTTGTGGCCTACACTTGACCTTTCTTTAATTTTTCCAAGATATGTGAGTTATTTGCATTTCAGAAAGACTATTAGAATAAAAACTGCAAAAGTGGATAGCAATAACCATACTTACTTACATGTCTCCCTTTTAGAGGGGATAACACCTCAAAAATAAATAGGGGATAATTATGGAAATGAAACTTTCCCAATGCAAGTGGAGGAAGACTGGAACATTTTTTCACGAGTGAAATTTCTGGAGACTTAGTAAGAACAGTTAAGACATATTTTATCATAGTTTTATCAGATAGAGTCATTTTTGGATTTTCAGGTAATATTCCCAAGCTTTCAGAGATGCTGAGAACAGAAGAGGCACTAAAACTATAATTAGGGGGAATATTAACATTTTTCCCTAAAACTAATCAATGGGTTAGAGGAAAAAAAGCTAATAAATACAGGCATTTTAATGTTATTGATTAGTCATCATATCTAGATGAATTTCTTTGCAATTTTTGACTCTTTTTGTGCTTAAATTGCTTTGCTTTACTATTTTGCCATTGCCAGTACTCTCAGCTTAGATATTTTACCTCATATTAATGTATACTACTATCTGTTAAACAGCAATTCCACAATTAAGCTCAGGTGATCTGAAAAGTAAACTTTTTATTGTGTGTACAGTGAACACGAAAGAGAGGTTCTTTTTTTTAAAATTATATTGGTTCATAGAAGACTAGAAATAAAGCAATATCATATATATTAAGTATTATATATATACTTAAGAATTTTCAAAATTGAGCAAGTTTTGAAGAAAAAAATACGGTTTATTACTTTTCTTGCCCATTTTAATTCTAAATCTAATATTTTTTCTACTCAAAATGTTTAAATGTAAGTTCCTTGCTAACCAATTTTTTTAATCCCTGGTGGACATAAATGCTTACCTGCCTTTCATATTTCAAGCTAATGCCTAATATTTCCTAATGTCTAATGTCAAAAATCAACCAAGTAACTTTCTTTAACTCTTAAGAGGTTTGTCATCAACATTATAATCACTAGATCCGATTAGTCTACCCAGTAACTGATAATCAGTGCCAGAGTCTAGAACAAACCTCTCAGATCACCTTTTTTCTCTGATGTTAAGATACACTTAATACCTAGCTTGTGCTTTTAGGCTGATTGACATGCCTGATTAAATCACATGGTTCTCTTTTCCTTTAAGAAGTGGCACGATTCTCTCTGTACCCTCATGCATATTCATGCAGGTTGAAAGGAAAGGTCACCAAGTCTCTTCTTATCTGGGTGTATTGTCAGAATATAGAAAAACAGGACTCTGACAAGCAGAGGCTCAAGTTGTTTATTGCATTTAATTAGAGGGTCATCGCTCTGGACTTAGAAGCAAAAGACCTAGATTTGTGTCCTCTCCTTCTACTACTTAGTAAATAGTAGCTTAAACAAGTCATAGAACTTGTACTTTAGTCTTCTCAACTGTAAATTACGGAAAATGTTTCTTAGCTCACTGAATGGTTTGCGAGGATGACATAATGTAAATAGATGAATTTTATAAATTCTAAAGCCCTATCGAGTAAAAATACGAAATGCAACATTTATTTCCTCTTTGGGACAAGTTATAACAATGTCTTTACACTCTTTATCCATGTTTGCCCTTCTCCGTGTTCAGGGTGCATCGTTAAAAGGCGAAAGAGGTATCATGCTTTTTCTGTGAAGGAAAAAAATACCAGAATTTTTAAAAGTATTTTATTTTCTGTTTTAGCTATCGACTTCAATATTATAAAGATTCTAAACAACCCAAGAGCATATGTGTTGCCCATATCCAAGGAAGAATCAGGATTATCAAGACTAGCAACAAAGGTTTGGAGTATAATAATTATGAAAAAATTTCTTATTTGTTTAATTTGCAATTTGTGCTGTACACAGGCAATGCTGGTTATTACATTCTTAACATATATTTTGGAAAAGAATTTAATGGTCAAAAGAGATTTGTTTGAAGGTTTAATATTAAAAAGTTTTATTTTCTTCTGAAAATATCCCCATCTCTAATGAAAAATATCATAATATTTATCTTTTTTCCTCACAACATGTCTTGTCACCGTTTCTCCTTTGGTTGACATACAAAGGCTCCATCTGGTGTTTGCACACGAATATGATCTCAATAAGCAGCCAAGCTGCAGGGAAAACTTCAAAGGAGTATCAACAATAGTTGACCTGTCCTTACTTCTTAAGCCATGGTCCTGGAATAATTGACCACATGTAGATACTGTTACTCTTGAGTCTTGAATGCTTAGTTTCTCGACATTCTTGAAGGTGCCTTGCAAGTAGAGATTTCATGGACTCACCACCATGTGTTGCCTTAGCCAAAATTTGATGAGATTATTGACCTGAAATTCTGAATTTGATATCTTAATTTGTTAGACAATTAAGTTTTAAGTTGGTCATAGTTTTTATTGCTAAAATGTTGTCTACATCATCTTATCAAGTCTGATAATTTATTTAAAATTAAAAATTATGCCTATATAAAAACCACTTTCTGAAAGTCAGTATTTATGTTTTTCCCTGTATTTAATAACCCAAGCTTAATAAAATATCTTCCTACTTTATTCTGACCTTCACAGTGAGGCTAAGGATGGTTTGCAGGCACTTCAGATATTAACTGGTGACGTATAGAAGTCAATTTTGAATCAATAACAATGTCACACCATTTCCTTTGGGGCAATATTGCCAGATTTAGAAATCAGGGATAAGTAATAGAAATTATATATCTGATCTTCAGCAAACACCAAAAATGGTCTCTCAAACTTTGTTTAGTAATTAACACATGGGTTTGTAACAGATTAAACAACCTTTTTCAGAGGATGCTGTTAAGAGATAGACATTGGAAATACATCTTTAGTAGTAACAGCACATTGCTGCATTTTTTGCCCTGTCCCATTGTACTAGTCAGCTTGGACTGCCATAACAAAATACCATGGACTGGGTAGCTTAAACAACAGAAATTCATTTCTCATAGTTTTGGAGGATGGGAAATCCAAGATCAAGGAGCCAGCCAATTTGGTTTTCTGGTGAAGCCTCTCTTTCTGTCTTGCAGACGGCCTCTTCCTTGTTGTGTCCTCATATGGCAGAGAGAATGAGCTCTGGTATCTTCTTCTTCTTATAAGGACTCCAATCCCATCATTGACAACCTCATCTAAACCTAATTATGAAGAGCTCTGAAATAATACTGCTTGAGCAATGGCCAAACTATTTATAAGTATTTCTTCTGGAAGGAAAAGACTCTGAAGGCCACAAGAACTGTTTTCAAATATGTAGAGAGCTACTGTAGGAAAGCAGAATTAGAGTTTTTCTGTGTGGCTCCAAAAAAAGTATAACTTTTGCCAATAAATAAGCAAAAGATATAGGGATATAGATTTCAGCTCAACATGAAAAATTTTCCAGACACCAAAGTTGTCGAAATGCTAAGTGGGTGTCTGTGGGTTTCCAGTCCCTGAAAGTAACATTGGGTATGAGCATTGGCAGAACACATATTCAAGCCTCAAAAATCAGTGTTTAGCTTTCTATTCATTGTAGCAATTATCCTTCAATAAATTAACCGCGAAATTAGGCACCCAAATCACCCCTTGGACTTTCTATTTCATCCTTTATGATCATTCTTAAGTTTATGGAGTTGCTTGATTCTTTGATTTTAGGGCTAGGTTGACTTGACAATAAAAGTCTTGCTTCATGGAATCTTAAAGTGCTCTGACAAATTTCTGCTATTATCTTTCGTGGGATGAATGGAAACATTAGGATTTCTGTTCATTGGCTTGGCTATTTGGAGTGTCTCTAGCAAGAGGTTTTTGGTCAACTTGCAGCATTCTGCTTTAAAAACCAGAACACCAGGCCAGGTGCGGTGGCTCACGCCTGTAATCTCAGCACTTCAGGAGGCCCAGGCAGGTGGATTACGAGGTCAGGAGACGGAGACCATCCTGACTAACACGGTGAAAACCCATCTCAACTAAAAATACAAAAAAAATTAGCCAGGCGTGGTGGCGGGCACCTGTAGTACCAGCTACTCGGGAGGCTGAGGCAGAAGAATGGCATGAACCTGGAGGCAGAGCTTGCAGTTAGCCAAGATCGCGCCACTGCACTCCAGCCTGGGTGACAGAGCAAGACTCCATCGAAAAAAAAAAAACAACCACCAGATTTGCATTTAATACCTATTTGCCTCTTACCTGGCTGAACTACTCTTAAAAACCATGAATTCTTATAGAGGAAAATTTCCTCTTATAGAGGAAAAAGGGCTGTAAACTGTGATTTTCTTAACTTAATAACTGATAACTCACTTTGGGATGCCGAGACGGGCGGATCACGAGGTCAGGAGATCGAGACCATCCTGGCTAACAAGGTGAAACCCTGTCTCTACTAAAAAATACAAAAAAACTAGCCGGGCGAGGTGGCGGGCGCCTGTAGTCCCAGCTACTCGGGAGGCTGAGGCAGGAGAATGGCCTGAACCTGGGAGGCGGAGCTTGCAGTGAGCTGAGATCAGGCCACTGCACTCCAGCCTGGGCGACAGAGCGAGACTCGGTCTCAAAAAAAAAAAAAAAACAAAAAACTGATAACTGCAGAAAAATAACAGAAATGTCTATTTCTAGAATTTTAGTAAGATAGAATGTTTATCTTATAGTACCCAAGAAAGAAACAGGAAGGGCATTGCAAAACATCTATCTAGACAGGAAAACTTTTTAAAAATCTAAACTGAGCTTGGGCTAGTTTTACATACATTTTGAAAATCGAGCTATATATAACCCATTGTGAATCATGGGAGCTTAAAATGAAGGAGTGATTTACATCAGAGAAAACATGTCTGATACTGACATTAACTTTTTCCTGGCAAAGAATTGCTATTGATTATGATAGTCCCATTATTTGAAATGATTCTGTAGCTGCTAGGAATTCTGAAACATATTTTTTGCAAAAACCTATAGAATAAAAAAGTGACCATAAGCAAAAGAAATTCAAGAGAACTGTATGTATCAATAAAAGCAAATGAAAACAAAATTTTATTTCCCCACAGGAAGTGTAATCAATAAAAAATATCTCATAATGGTATTACAAAGATTGAGGAAAACTTAAAATATTAGTAGTTGCCATACTGACATTTCTCCTATAAGAAGGGAATAATAGAATCTTGGAGTAATTATATTTATGGTTGTATTCTTGACATAGGATTTTTAGTCAACAGGGTTTTTTTTTTTTTTTCCATCAGTACCTTGATGCTATCCTACTGCCTTCTGGTCTGTTTTGTTATGATAAGAAGTTAGTTATTAATCTTATTAAAGTTCCCCTATGTATGAGTTGCTTTCTCTTGCTGCTTTTGAGATTTTTCTCCTTGTCTTTATTTTTTAAAACTTTGTCTAGGATGTGCTAGGTGTAAATTTATTCTACTTAGAGATTGCTGAACTTCTTGGATGGGTTTTTCATAAATTTTGAAAATTTAGACCATTATTTCTTCAGATATTTTTCCTATGCCTTTTCCTGACTTTGTTCATTTTCTTCATTTTTTTTTTCTGTTCTTAAGACTGAATAATGTCTATTGCCTATATACAAGCCTGATAAATCAAAAGGGTAGAAGAGCCTTACTGAGTATACTTATAGACTCTTACTTTGGTAAATTCCTCTAATTAAGAAGATGCTTTCTGGAATTTCCTTTATTTTAATATATCAAATTGTAACTTTATGCTAAATATGAAGTTATATTTTATTCACACTTTTTTAGAAACACAAAAGTAATCATCATCTTGATTCTTTTCTTCCTCTTACAGTCGCACTATAGTAGTACTGGTCCAGAGTTTAATCGTGTTCTCTTCAATTTTGGAGGTCAGAGTCCATTGATTTTATATTATCTTAAGATGCATGAGCTGGCTGGTATTTCCAAAGCACCTAAGAAAACCAAGATTAAACTCACTAAGATATTCCAGGAACCATATCCTTTTTAAAGCTTTGCTTTAATATGATTTGTTTCAAAAATAATACTCAAAACGTTTCACTGAATGTCTCAACTGAGAAAAAAAATTGAATGCATGTTTTATCAATGCTTCTCTTTAGTATTAATATTTACTTATGCTTAAAACTTTTGGCTAAACTATCTTTTTTTTTAGATTTAATGCTATGATTTTGCATGTAAGAAAAGTAAAACAAACATTAACCCAAAGAACTTTTAAAACTGGTATACTTGGTTCTCTGGTAAAAGGCTATCTTTGCAACTTTACTGTTCAGTGACTGGTTTCAAACATTTGTCAGAATTATGAGGCATGGGCTTCTAGCCTTCTCCAAAGAGAGTTTTAGGCATGTTTTAGCTGTGGAATTCTTTGTTCCAATGAAAATTTATCAGAACAATTTTTACACATAAAAAAAATTTATTTTTATGTGTAAAATAAAAATAAGTAAAAATCGGAGCTCTTTGGTTGAAGCAGGGGTAGGGCCCAGAGTTCTGTTTTTTACAGTCCTGTCTATCTTCAGTATAACTTTTCTTGGCCCAGTCCCCATTAAGGACCCAGGTGAACCCCAAAGGAATTAGAACACTAGCCACTAAATTAGAGTGTGGGCTGCAGTGGCGGCCCCTGCAGCAGCGGCGATCCCAGCCTAGCCCGGCCGCCCGCGCCTGTCCGGTCCGGTCCGGTTCGACCACGGAGGCAGCGCAGTGGCGGGACTCCGAACCTACCCCGCCTAGTGAGCCGCGCCGCGCCACCCCACCCGGCACCCACCAGTCCGATGGGGCCGCAGCGGCGGCTGTCCCCTGCCGAGGCCGCCCTGCTCTGGGGCTTCCTGCTCCCCCTGACAGCCACTCAGGAAGCAATCTTGCATGCGTCTGGAAATGGCACATCCAAGGACTACTGCATGCTTTATAACCCCCATTGGTCAGCTCTTCCAAATACCCTAGAAAATGCAACTTACATTAGTTTGAGGAATCTGACTTCCACACCACTATGCAACCTTTCTGATGTTCCTCTTGTTGGCGTAAATTAGAACAAAGCAGTTGTGGTGCAATGGGGAAGCTGACATTTTCTTGAAAACACCGGAATTGAACAGAAAAGAGGTGCTGAAGCAATGTTAGTAGTCAATAACAGTATCCTATTTCCTACCTCAGCTAACAGATCTGAATTTCCTGATGTGAAAATACTGATTGCATTTATAAGCCACAAAGACTTTAAAGATATGAAGCAGACTCTAGGAAATAACATTACTGTGAAAAATGTATTCTCCATCGTGGCCTAACTTTGATTATACTATGGTGGTTATTTTTGTAATTGCTGTGCTCACTGTGGCATTAGGTGGGTACTGGAGTGGACTAGTTGAATTGGAAACTTGAAAGCAGTGACAACTGAAGATAGAGAAATGAGGAAAAAAAAGGAAGAATATCTAACTTTTATCCTCTTACAGTTGTAATATTTGTGGTCATGTGCTGTGTTATGATGGTCTTACTTTATTTCTTCTACAAATGGTTAATTTATGTTATGATAGCAATTTTCTGCATAACATCAGCAATGAGTCTGTACAACTCTCTTGCGGCACTAATTCATAAGACACCATATGGACAATGCACGATTGTGTGTCGTGGCAAAAGCATGAACATGAGACTTATTTTTCTCTCTGGACTATGAATAGCAATAGTTATTGTTTGGGCTGTGTTTTGAAATGAAGACAGGTGGGCTTGGATTTTACAAGATACCTTGGGGATTGCTTTCTGTCTGAATTTAATTAAAACACTGAAGTTGCCCAGCTTCAAGTCATGTGTGATACTTCTAGGCCTCCTCCTCCTCTATGATGTATTTTTTGTTTTCATAACACCATTCATCACAAAGAATGGTGAGAGTAGCATGGTTGAACTTGCAGCTGGACTTTTTGGAAATACTGAAACATTGCCAGTAGTCATCAGAGTACCAAAG
Organism: Papio anubis; assembly: GCF_008728515.1. Lineage (NCBI taxonomy): Eukaryota > Metazoa > Chordata > Mammalia > Primates > Cercopithecidae > Papio > Papio anubis. The sequence goes on from NC_044982.1 coordinate 137,757,083, forward strand.
CTGATCTGTTTCTCAGTAATGAGTGTGTGCATCATGCCTGTTTCAATATTGGGTTTTGGAGACAGTACAGGCCTGTTGATAGCCTACTGTAGAAGAGTTGATGTTCACACTGGTTCTTCTTATATAGACTATGTTTCCTCTACGGCAGCCTATGCTATTGGCATGATACTTAGATTTGTTGTTCTGGTGCTGATGAAAAAGGGGCAACCTGCTCTCCTCTATTTAGTACCTTGCACGCTTATTACTGCCTCAGTTGTTGCCTGGAAACGTAAGGAAATGAAAAAGTTCTGGAAAGGTAACAGCTATCAGATGATGGACCATTTGGATTATGCAACAAATGATGTCTGGTGAACAGATTGTCCTGTGATAATATTACGTGGAACGCTATAATGTGTCATTGATTTTCTACAAATAGACTTTGACTTTTTAAATTGATTTTTGAATTGACAATCTGAAAGTCTTCAATGATATGTTTGCAAATATATATTTTTATGAGCTGGTACTGACAGTTACATAATGTTAAAGTTGTGCCTTCAAATTAAATAAAAGGATATGGTATGTGTAGTTTCCAAGATGTTTTACATACAGTATATTTTTCTAAAAAGAAAAACAAACAAACAAACAAAAAAACATGCTTTGACCCACCCCTATACTTTTTTACTGAAATGTTTCTTCCAACTGTAATGGTAGATAAAAGTATTACTATCAAAGTGAGTTTCTGAATGGGTTTTACTGTAAAGAATTATGCAAATTTTATCTGCTTTATAGAAATAACTGTTTAAGACCACGCAAGAAGGCGGTTCAACAGTGAAAATTTGGACCTTATATCACTGCAGAGGTTAGAAATGTATAATTTTGGAATAAATATAAGTGCATATTTTTGTAGTATGTTTTTTTAAAACTCCTTTCATAAACTTGAGAACTGAAATTACTTCAGACTGCATGTGTATTATATTAAGAACATTTTTTCAGGTGTAGAGAAACATAATATATAGAACTAGTCACTAAAAGGAGACAGAAACTGAAATCTAGTGGTCTGCTGGCTGTTTTTTTGAAAATGTAGCTTAAATTTCAATACTAACATTCAGTTTCACTTTGGTATTTCTGATCTTTGAAATTTGGTTCTGTTGATGTTAAGCTTTAATTTTTTAAAATTATTTTTCTTAAGAAATTATGTATTAATACATATGACTTATTGTTGAGTACAACATTCCTAACATTATCCCACATTCCCCCACCCCTACCCTTTATATTTTTTTTCTTCCTGATTCCCACCCCTTGCCCCATAGGTAGTGGCTGTTAATCTTGGTGGAGGATGTACAAAGTGTGGTTCAGAGAAAAGAATTGGCAAGAACAGCAAGAGACTTGGTGTTAGTCTCAGTTTAATTACAATACAAGGAAGAGCTGAGCAATTTGCCACAGCTCAAGACACTTGTATCTCAGCCTTCTCATCTGCAAAATTAAGTAGGTTAGACCAGCTAATCACTCTGGTACCTTTCAACTTGAAAAATTTTTTCTCTTCATTCTTTGGTAAATTTCAGATGTGGCTTGAATATTCTCCTGGGAGTCAGAGGTCAAATTATCTTTCCATTTTCTTTTATTTTATCTAAGAAATTCCCAAATGACAAGTGATAACAAAGGCAGCAGGATTTTTCATTTCTCTGTAAATAATGTATAAAATATGTGAACAGATCTATATATTTCATCTAAAGCCAGTTCAACTTATTAAAAAAATAAACTTAATCCTTTTAAAATGGATCAGACCTTTGATATTTGAACTAAATTTTGTATTAGAGTTTTTTTTAATACTTTTTCTTTTTTATTATTATTATTATACTTTAAGTTCTAGGGTACATGTATACATGTGCCATGTTGGTGTGCTGCACCCGTTAACTCGTCATTTACATTAGGTACATCTCCTAATGCTATCCCTCCCTTCTACCCCTCCCCACAATAGGACCTGGTGTGTGATGTTCCCCTTCCTGTGTCCAAGTGATCTCATTGTTCATTTCCCACCTATGAGTGAGAACATGCGGTATTTAGCTTTCTGTTCTTGCAATAGTTTGCTGAGAATGATGGTTTCCAGCTGCATCCATGTCCCCACAAAGGACACGAACTCATCCTTTTTTATGGCTGCATAGTATTTCATGGTGTATATGTGCCACATTTTCTTAATCCAGTCTGTCACTGACGGACATTTGGATTGATTCCAAGTCTTTGCTATTGTGAATAGTGCTGCAATAAACATACATGTGCATGTGTCTTTATAGCAGCATGATTTATAATCCTTTGGGTATATCCCCAGTAATGGGATGGCTGGGTCAAATGGTACTTCTAGTTCTAGATCCTTGAGGAACCGCCACACTGTTTTCCACAATGGTTGAACTAGTTTACAGTCCCACCAACAGTGTAAAAGTGTTCCTATTTGTCCACATCCTCTCCAGCACCCGTTGTTTCCTGATTTTTTTAATGATTGCCATTCTAACTGGTGTAAGATGGTATCTGATAGTGGTTTTGATTTGCATTTCTCTGATGGCCAGTGATGATGAGCATTTTTTCATGTGTCTGTTGGCTGTCTGAATGTCTTCTTTTGAGAAGTGTCTGTTCATATCCTTTGCCCACTTTTTGGTGGGGTTGTTTGTTTTTTTCTTGTAAATTTGATTGAGTTCTTTGTAGGTTCTGGATATTAGCCCTTTGTCAGATGAGTAGATTGCAAAAATTTTCTCCCATTCTGTAGGTTGCCTGTTCACTCTGATGGTAGTTTCTTTTGCTGTGCAGAAGCTCTTTAGTTTAATGAGATCCCATTTGTCAATTTTGGCTTTCGTTGCCATTGTTTTTGGTGTTTTAGACATGAAGTCCTTGCCAATGCCTATGTCCTGAATGGTATTACCTAGGTTTTACCATTGAAAGTTGAAAGGTATCTAAAACCTTTCACACTAGATTACTTTTATTTTTAGCTACTTTTTATTGTGATTAGGCTTTGATTGTGTTTGATTTTTGATGGGCATGAATTTGTCCAACAGCTATACAAGGATTCATCCACCAATTTACTGAGAATGTGGGAAGAGTGTGAGTATGTGTGGGGCGGGGAAGGGAGGAAGTGGAGACCTAAAGTAAGTAACTTAGCGGAGGATTTGATCCCATTCAAATTTGAAAGAAATCACCCTTTAGAAAGTAAAGAGTCTTTCTGAGCTTATAAATTATAATGGCCACTGATAAGAATAAATGTTTCTAGACTTAATGAGCAACATGATAATGATAATGATGCCTCACTTACATCATCACTAGGAGTTTTTCAAAAAATGAATCAGATTCCCCCTATATATTATTATTGGAAATGACAAGAGTCCTGTGACAAATGGGCAGAGCAGGCACCCATCACAGTCACTCTACAGATAAGAAAACCAGAGCACAGAGGTTAGGTGGCTTGCTCAGGTGATTCATGCAGCAGCGCCATCTAATTCCTGAGCCGTGGGTGCTTTCCTGACATCGCGATCCAGGCTAGAATTCTCCCTGAGCATGATATCAGTGGCTGCTGGCAGAGCTAAAAAATATTTCATCCAAGATACTGATAAGCTATTTCCAAAATTTGTGTAGATTTCCTATAATTACCTGTGGAGATTTTGATCACTGAATTTATCTCTATCTCACTCAAATTTTACATTGACGCTATTCAGCATATATAACATTCTTATTAGTTTTCTCTGAACTCACTGCAATTGTATGGTTTTCCTGAAGTGGAGACTCCAGACAACACGTTACAGCAAGTGTACCTACACAGAGTGGGAAAATGAGAGAAAGCAGAGATGTAGATGGAGAAAACTCGTAACAAAAAAGATAGAATAATCCATCATATTTGAGGTAGGCAGACTCTAAGATGGTACTCAATCAATGATCCCCACCTTCTGATATTCATGCATTTATGTAATTCCCTCCATTTGAGTGAGAGTTGAATCTATGACTTGCTTCTAATAAAGAGATTATAATAAACATAATGGGAAGTCTCTTCTGAGATTCGGTTACAAAAAGACTGGTATCACTCCTGCTTACTCTTCCTTGCTCACTCTCTGAGAGCTCTCTGGGAGAAGCCAGCAGCCATGTTGTGAGCTGAAGGAAGCCCAGATGGTAAGGAAGTAAGGATGGCCTTCAGTCAACAGCCAGTGAGAGACTGAGACCTTTAGTCTAACAGTGCATGACAAAAAACATCTTGCCAGTAACTGTGTGAGTGAACTTGGAAGCAGATCTTCCCTCAGTTGAGCCTTGAGATGACTGCATCCCCTGCCCACAACTTGATTGCAACCTGCAAGAGACCCTGAGCCAGAAGCATCCAGCTAAGCCAGGCCAAGATTCCTGGTCTATGAAAGTAATAATAAATGTTTGCTGTTGAAAACTGCTAAATGTGGGGGTAATTTGTTATACATGAATAGAAAACTAATACATTGTATGAACAAACTCTGACTTAGATAACTGTCATTAAGATTTCTATAGCCTCAATTACTTAATCACATTCTAGCGTAACCATTTGTCTGCCTGTATTTCTCACCCCATAGAAAACAAAGACTAATTTGTATCCCTGACACCTGAGAAAAGTATCTAGTACACAATAAGTATTAAATAAATGTATGATGTATAGGGTTGCATGACTTTATATAAAGATAAGATCAAATTTTGTATTTTTCAATGAAACATGACACATAGCTAAAATGAAGAAAACTAGAGGACAGAGATAGAGATAATCTTTGAAGTTATTATTATCAAACTGATGTTTAAAAAAAAATCAAATAATTGCGTACCAGGCACTGTTCTAAGTACATTTACTAATCCATTTAATTCTCATTTAAACTTCTGAGATAGACACTATTATTGTCTCTATTTTACTGATAAGAAAACTAAGCACAGAAATTTAGGTAACTTGCCTGAAGATACTAGAATAAATGATAGCACTTGGAATCTCTCATTAGCAGACTAGTTTCAGATCTGATGCACTAACAACCTCTGGTACTTAATTGTTTACCATAGAGCAGAGGTCCCCAACCCCTGATACTGGTTCGTGGCCTGTTAGGAACCAGGCTGTACAGCAGGAAGTGAGTGGCAGGTGAGCAAGCGAAGCTTCACCTGTATTTACAGTCACCCTCCATTGCTTGCATTACCTCCTGAGCTCTGCCTCTTGTCAGAGCATTGGCAGTGTTTGATTCTCATAGGAGCACAAACCCTACTGTGAACTGCACATGCAAGGGATCTAGGGTTGCACACTCCTTTTGAGAATCTAATGCTGGATGATCTATCACTGTCTCCCGTCACTCCCAGATATGACCATCTAGTGCAGGAAAACAAGCTCAGGGCTCTTACTGATTCTACATTATGGTGATGTGTATAATAGTTTCATTATATATTACAATGTAATAATAGAAATAAAGTGCACAATAAATATAATGTGCTTTAATCATTCTGAAACCATCCCCCTCACACCTGGTCCCCTGAAAAATTGTCTTCCATGAAACTGGTCCTTGGTGCCCAAAAGGTTGGGGGCCGCTACCATAAGGGACTTTAGCTCCAGAAAATAAAGGCATATTATCGGCTTTTAAAGATAATCACAATTATGGCTTGGGGGAAGGGTGATAAGAGTCAGAGAAGTCAACAGAAGACAAAAAAGAAGGGATGCTAGAATAATGTCCCTCATATTTAAGGATACACAGTTAGTTGAAATTTCTACCATTGTTGCTGTGTTAAATCACTTTAGCACTTTTCCCTCCAGACCTTTAAGGTTACATAACCAGGCAAATTCTATTTTAGAATCTTTCTATTTTAACAAGATATGTTTAAACTTACTTAAACAAACTCAAACACAAAATAATATCATATTTGGTCATAACAAAGTCTTTAAATTAGAATCTGTGGAACAGACATATTTAAGAATAAATTTAACCAATCCCAAATCTAGCAGAAGATAAGAAATAACCAAAACCAGAGCTGAACTGAAGGAAATTGAGATGTGAGAAATAATACCAAAGATCATGAGTCCAGGATTTTGTTTTTTGAAAGAATACAGATAGACTGCTAGCTAGACTAATAAAGAAAAAAAAGTAGATCCAAATAAACATAATCAGAAATGACAAAGAAGACATTACTACCAACCCCACAGAAATATCAAACAACCTCGAAGACTACTACAAACATCTCTATGCACATAAGCTAGAAACCTACAAGAAATGGATAAATTCCTGGAAGATACAACCTACTGAGATTGAACTAGGAATAAACTGAATCCCTGAACAGACCAATAACAAGTTCTGAAATTGTATCAGTAATAAAAAGTCTACCAACCAGAAAAAGCCCAGGACCAGATGGATTCACAGCTGAATTCCACCAGATGTATAAAGAAGAGCTGGTACCATTCCTACTGAAACTATTCCAAAACATTTAGGAGGAGGGACTCTTTCCTAACTCATTCTGAGGCCAGCATCATCCTAATATCAAAACCTGGCACAGACACAATAAAAAAAGAAAACATCTGGCCAATATGCTTGACGGACATAGATGGAAAAATTCTCAACAAAACACTAGTAAACTGAATCCAGCAGCATGTCAAAAAGCAAATCCACCATGACAAAGTAGGCTTTATCTCTTGGACACAAGGTTCATGCAACATGTGGAAATCAATAAATGTAATTCATCACATGAAACAGGATTAAAAACAAGCCCAGGGGGCGGAGCAAGATGGCCGAATAGGAACAGCTCCAGTCTCCAACTCCCAGCGCCAGCGACACAGAAGACCGGTGATTTCTGCATTTTCAACTGAGGTACTGGGTTCATCTCACTGGGGAGTGCCGCACGATCGGTGCTGGTCAGCTGCTGCAGCCCGACCAGCGAGAGCTGAAGCAGGGCGAGGCATCGCCTCACCTGGGAAGCGCAAGGGGAAAGGGA